>NC_081570.1:18005533-18251568 GCF_022355385.1 Mustela nigripes
TTGATTCATTCCGCTGCCCACCGCGGGAGCTTGCGGGGGGGGGGGGGAGCTCTGGCCTCGCTCCCTCAGTCACCTGGGGCCCAGCCCTGTCACGCCATGTGCCTCAGTTTCCCCCCGCACAGCTGGCTCACGGAGGCCCCTCCAGCTTTGCAAGTCTCTGGCTGGAAATTACGAAGCTCAGCCACCAGCCCTGCAAGGGCCTCCAGGAGGGAAGAAGGCTCAGCCTTCTTTCCACCCTCCTCTTGGGCCGCCATGCCTGGCACTTCTCAAGCGTCTCCTGCCTCTCACACGTCAGAGCCACAGCGCAGGCGCAGCCCCTGCCCCTGCTGGAATGCTTCCCTGCCCTTCCGGGCTCACCCCGAGAGCCCCTCCCCTGCAGGCAGACCCCCTGCCCCTGCCCCGAGCCCTTGCAGCACCTCTGCAGGCTCTGAGCAGCAGCTAGCATGACCGGAAATTAAAGCAGCAGCCAGAGCTCGCAGAATGCTTCCTCCGCTCCAGTATCTAAGTCACCGACGGCCCTGCCTGGTTCCATCTTACATGGTCCCTGCTGTCCCTGTCCTGCAGGTGAGGAAACGGAGGCTGGCTGAGGGTCAGGGACGTGCTGAAGTCACGCAGATGGCTTGAGACCATCTCTTCTTCCTGGAGGCCATCCTGCTAGAAAGGGGCCTCGGTTCTGATCATCAGGGGCACCAGACAGTGGGTTCTAAGGCCTAGCCTGGCCCAGGGCCCAGCCTGGCTCTCTGCAGGGTGGGTCTGAAGAGAAGAAGGGAGGGTCTCAGTGGACTCCAGCAGAAGCCCCGTCCTACTCTGAGACTCAGGGCCAAGAGTCCTGCTCTCTAACCACACTTTGCTCTGACTGACCTCCTCCTCTGGGCCGCAGCTGCCACACCTGTACTGTGGTTTCATACCGTCCAGCCCCCAATGTGTGAGTGAACAACAGGACAGACCCCCAGGGTTTAAAAGTAAAGCACTTTGCAGGGAGGATGGGGGACCACCTAAGTAAGACCCCACCGTGGCCCACCACACCAAGCCTAGTGCTGGCCTCCTGCAGCTGGCCTCAAAGCACTGCAGCCCCTACAACATGGCCTCCCTTAGAGCTGTGATCCCCATTTGTGGAAGGGGATCCAGGTCCCAGTGGCCCAGGCCTGTACAAGTCAGCTCTCACCCACTGGTGATCAGAGGGGGAGATCACTTGCCCTTGGAGCTTCAGCGGTCTCCTCTGTAAAATGGGAGATCTCATTCTAACTCCCCAGGGTGTGGACGTGCTGCAGGAATTAAACAGGCAGTCTGGCCTTGGCCCTGGAGGAAGGCATTCTGGGCTCCACAGTTCTTCCACACCCCTCCTGGGGTGCCCAGCCTCGCACATGTATGAGGAGGGTCAGAAAGAGGGGAGCTGACACTGGGGCCCAGCCAGACTGGGTGATTCACCCAGGGTCACGCAGCGTTGGAGGCAGATGACAAGGGCTAGGTTCTGGGCTGCGGGCTCCCTAACCACCAGCTCCGGGACATCCTTCTTCACCACCAGCTGGGCCAACATGGGGTCCCCGCGCCTCCCAGGAACCCGGTGCTTCTCGGGGAACCATCGGGGCCATGGCCCTGCCTTCACGCTGGCCCACCGCCAGCCCCTGTGATGAGAGTGGCAACCACTTGCACAGGCGTCTACCATCTACCATGGGCCACTGTGCTAGGTGGGCCGTGCCTGTCTTCTACAAGGGTCACAACCCTCTGAGAGGCTGCGACCATTGCCCCATTTTAAGGATGGAAAGTGGAGACATGACGAGGTCAAGGTCACACCTGTAACTGTCAGCATGTTGCATGAAGCTTGGCTTCCCAAGACTTCCAGGAGAGGAGTGCTATGTTGACGGGTGGTGAGGCTCCACTAGCAGGAGGCCAGCTCAGCATTCTGCCTCCACTGGGTGGGAACGGGACAGGAGGCAAAGGGGGCAGGCAACAGGGAGAACCAGAGTTGGGCAGGGCTCGGGAACAGGACGGGCTGCCGGGAACAATGTGCGCCCCAGTGACGGGGCCTTCACCCATCTGAAGACACTCGGCTGCCTCCTCGGCTGCCTGGCCCAGCTCTGGTGCGGTCACAGCCCAGACACAGCAGCCACTGTCCGCTCAGCCGCGGGGTGGGGCACCCGGGCCCAAGGCCCGCTCTGTGGCCTGTCAGGAGATTTACACCCGACTCTTAACAACCGCGCGCGGAATCGCGGGCGGGTGCTGGGCCCCGGGTGGTCTGCCTTGAATCGGCCCCCTGTGAGCAGATGAAAGCTGGTCGGTGGCTGGGCAGGGAAATGGGCTGGCGGGGGGCCAGCGGGCAGGGCGGCAAGCGGCTCCCTCCCAGGGCTGCAACTGGGGCTTCCAGCAGGCCTGGGGTTGATTAGGGGAAGCCGGGAGGTCTGAGGTTAACCCCTTCCCTCCTGCTGGGTGCACTCCCCTGGGGATCTAGGGGATCCTGGGAGCTGGGGCCACAAACTGTTGCCTCTCCACGACTTGGGTGTCCCTCTGCCTCCCCACACCTGGTGCTGAGAACAAAACTGTGGCAACTTCAGGACCCTCAAAGGCCCAGAGACAGGCTTAGTTAGGGTCACTTCCCCTGCCCATGCTGTCTGGGGCCCTCAGCAACCACTGGCTCTGGGCTTGCTTCCTTCAGACCTCTCTGGTCCAACGTCACCTCCGCTCCCTGCCCACGCCCCATCCCTGCGCGCTCCACCGCTCCCCCCAGCTCTGTTTTTCTTCCTAAGATCTCTCACTACCTGAAATTAAGTCAGTTAATCATTTATTTATTTCATTTATTCAACAAAGAGTTACCGAGTACCTCCTAAGTGCTCACGTCTGTATTTTGGGGTCTAGGTCAGTACCTGGCAAAGCAGAGGAAAGAAACTCTGCCCCGTGGAGCATATACACTGGTCAGGGGAGATAAGAAAGAAACAGAATGAGTGAACTCTATAGCATCTTGGAAGGTAATCGGGGCTCTAAGTTAAATCGAGGCTGGTAAGTATGGGCAGGGGTGTGTATGATTTGAAACGACATGTCAGGGGAGGGCTCACTGAGAAGTTAAAGTAAAACCTTCATTCAGGGTGGGAAAGAGCAAGCCATGCGTCCAGGGGCGTCTGGGGAGGAGTGCTCCAGGGAGACAGAAGAGCAGTGCAAAGGCCCTGAGGCAGGGATGTGGCTGCCCAGTTGGAAGACCAGCCAGGAGGCTGGGGTGGCCAGAGTGGGGTCAGCGAGGAGGAGGATGGCAGGGAGAAAGGAAGGGGTAATGGACACAGAGCAGGTGGGGCCCTGTGGGCCACGGTGACTAGAGTACTGTTCACCATCTTTCCCTACCTCCAGCGTCTAAGACCCAAGAGGGACGGAGCCTGTCTACTGGGTTCACTGTGGCATCCCCAGCTTCTAGAATAGTGCTAGACACATGAAAGGTGCCCAGGAAAATATTTGTTGAAATCATTCCATTTACATTTTTGGGAAGAAAGGGCCCACAGGCAAGGTGCCTAAACCACCCGCCTCTGCCTCAGGCAGGATTAAGAACTTGGGTCCTACCCTTTCAGGGACCAGCACCTGCTAAGCCTGGAAGATGGGGGAGCGATTCTTAAACCACGGTCCTTGCCAGAAGTGCCAGGCCCTGAGCTGCCTCCTGTCTGAATCCTGGATCCTGCTCAGCCACCTGCTTTTTTAACCAGCCCCTGGTGACTGTGAGGGACAGCAGCACTGAGAACCTCAGAAACCAAGGCCACACAGGCAGGAAGCCACCAAGCCAGCCTTCAAACCCAGCCAGCCACCTGGCTGCAGATCGGGCATGCTCTGCAGGGCACCAGAGGGGAACGACCCAGCCACAGAACCCACAGCTGGGCCTCAGGGATAGGTAGACTCCCACCCCTTGGCTCCCAGGACCAGCCCCTACTCCCACCCCACCCCACCCCACAGAAGGCTCAGCCCTCACATGGGGTTGGGAGTCACCAAGTGGGAGAAAAGCCCAGAAAGGAAATCCTGTGATCATCCATGAGGGTTTGGGTACTTCCTGCGCGGCTGGGCAGCTGCAAGCTCCTTTCGTGCCCAGGACACCTCCCCAGGACAGACATTAATAGCTACTATCATCCCCACTTCACAGATGAGCACAGGGAGGTGGGAAGGCCCTTCCAAGGGGCCCTCACTTCCCTGAGTCCTAGACTGGAGCCCCTGGGGGGGGGGGCACTGAAGCTCACCCTTGAGCAAGGGGCTCTGTATCCTGCCCTATCCCCTTCTGGCACCCCAGAGGACCTGTTAGCAGGGACTTTGCACCAGGCCTGATGCATGGGGAACGTCTAGCAACCAGCAGTGTTGAGCTGGTCTCTTACCTCGTATAGGTGGGGAAAGAGAGGCCCAGAAAGGAAGAGGATTTGTCCAAGGTCACACACTAAAGTCCAGGTCAGGGTTAGAAGCCAGGGTGCTCGTGAGACCTGATCTGCAGGCCTGGGTGGGCAGTGAGGGGCAGGAGAAACGCAGGGCCTCGGGACGGGCGGCCTGGAGAACTTCTCCCCACCACCCCACCCAATGGCGGCTCTTTTCTAGAAATCAGCTTCTGCTAAGATTTTGTTTGAACAAGTCTCTTTAAATCCATGGGTCTGACCCAAGTCCAGGCCAACGGGCGCCAACCACCTCAGCACACAGAGCCAGCCTAGCCTCCGACTCCAGGCTATCTCCTGGCCCAGCTTCCTTTCCTTCCTCTTGCTGCCTCATCTCCCTCTGGCCTCTGCTGCTTTGTCTTGTGTCACCCCTTCCTTCCTCAGCTCACTGCCCAGAAGGGCTGTCTCAGGTCTGGGGGACCCGGGGAGAGAAAAGCAGGCAGAGGATTCGAACTAGGGGCTCTCAAAGGCAGAGCTGAGTCTCTCTCCTCATCCAGGGGCCTCCAGGGGGAGGGTGGGCAGCTCTGGGCCGAGCAGGGCTGGACGTGGAGGCCCTGAGGGGTTCCAGGCATTGCTGGGCCCCAAGGGAACATTCCTAGAAAGCTCCAGGACCCCCAGCTCGCAGGCCTCCATGGACCGGCTGCTTTGTGGAGTGGCTGCTAAGGGCGGCATCAACACACGGAGCCCAACCGTGGCTCCCATCTGCCCCGATTCTGCCCCTGGAGACAGGCAGGCATGTCACCTCCATTACCCCTCTAAGGCCACGGCTTAGGTTTCTTAGCAGCCATGCTGCTGCTGACCCAGAGAGGGTCACCGTCCCCGAATGGTGGTGGTGGTGGTGGTGGGAACGCATGGCAGCGGTCAGGTACTGGGGATAACAGGACACCGTAGATCCAGTGACTCACCCGGATCCTCCCTCTGCCACAGCCAGATGCTAGCCACATGCTGTCACTGATCTCTAGGCCCGCAGCGTGGGGGGTATCACCCCACTTCTGGGAGGAGGGGTGGAGGCCCAGAGATGCCAGTAACTTGCCTGGGGTCCTTCAGCCAGGCCGGCTGACTCAGAACTTGTTCTCTGCACCATGGAGGCCTGTAACTCACAAGGGCTTCCCAACTATCACCACCTGAGACTCTTGGGTCTCTTGGGACTCTTGGGATCACCCACCCAGTTCACAGATAACAAAACTGAGGCCAAAAAGAACACATGGGTTGTCCAAGGCTATGGAGCCCAAGGCCAGGGGCATGGATCCACCCAAGGCCAATCCTAACAGGAATACGGCTGGAGCAGATGTCAGCCTGCGAGCCTCATGCCAGATGCAGAAGCTCAGGAGGATGGAGGGTTTGCCCTGACAGCCTACAGGGAGTCATCCCGGGCCACTAGGCCGAGCATTATGCCCTTCCTAGGTGGCCAGTCCCTGGAGTGGAACCAGGAATTGGATAGATGGGGAGACAAGCCAGCCTGATTCCCAAGAAGGAAGGGGCCAGCCCACAGGGCAGGCCTGGGTGGCCCTCACTGATGACACCCTTGCATAGCCACACCCCTGTTCAGAGCTTCCTGGGCTCAGGTCCCCATTCTGTCTTCCTGCCCCAAGTCCACCCAGCTTAGAATGGAAATCTAAGACTGTCTCTGGGAAGACAGGGCACCTCTCAGCAGACCACGGGAGGCCCTGGCAGGTTCTCAACATCCCCTGGCCTAGATTCTCTCCTCACTCGAACTAGGGTGACCGTTTGGCTCTGCTCTCACAAGGATCCCACGAGATAATGAATGCGAGAGGGTTTTCTGAACTGCAAAGGGCCACTATCACAAAGAGAAAGTCAGGGCCACTTTCCATACCCCACACTGAGCACGCTGCAAATCCGGGGGCGGTGCAGGCAAACACGCTGGTCAGAAAGCAGCCAGTCCAGAGAGGGCCAGCTGGTTCTCAGTTTCATTCATTCATTCATTCATTCATTCATTCATTCATGGAACGCAAGCCTCTGGCCCACTCTGCGGCAACCGCCCCACTCTCCAATTTCTCTGATGTAAATCTGCAAACTCCAGGTCCTTCAGCAGGCAGAAGCAATGAAACACAACTCTGATGCTAAAACACACACATCAGGACTCCCTGCACATAGTAGCTGCTCAATAAATATTTGCAGAATCAATTTGCATTCCTGAGTATGGGTTTTAGGGTCAGAGTGCCTGGGCTCTGTGTGACTTAAGTCACGTAACAGATCCAGAGAAAGTTTCCAAGGAGGGGATCCGGCCTCGCAGCCAGATCAGCTCCTGTTTTTGATGGCTCCCTCTCTCAGCCGCTGGCAGAGGAAGCTGGAGTGGAGCAGCGCAAACCTAGCCTGGCCCCCCTCCCCTCACAAATACCCTATCTGAAGCCTGTTCCTTCCCTGAACCCTTTCCTCAACAGACGCAAACTGCAAGTCCATACTCCTCTAACTGTCCATCTGCCCACCCTTCCACGGGCAGGCGTTCCTCAGGGAAGGGCGCCAGGCTAATTCTGCCTTTTGCCCTCCCAGCACCCTTGCTGGCCTCCAGGAGTCCAGAGCTAAGCACAGAGGGTCAGGTGTTGCTGGTGTGTTTTGGGATGTGGAGTCCAGGACTGCAATCCCACGCGAGAATTCTCCAGGCATCCAGTGCCATCTGTCTGACCTTGGCTGCTGCTCACCCCAAACCCCCACTCCCACCCACACTGGGCTCTTCTCCCCCATCCAGGGGGCTTAGTGACTTTGGCACTTACGTCTGGGTTCTCGGGGTCCATCCACGGTCACCTTGATGGCTCGGTGGTAGGTGGCCACTTGGGTGGGGTTGGTGAACACGGTGATGGTCAGTGTGAAACTCTTCCCTGGGGGGGGTGGAGAATAAATGCAGAAGGTTGGCACCTGGAGCGATGAACAATACTCTGTTCTCCCTTCCAGAAGGGGCAGATCTCTCTCCTTTGAACCTGGCAGCAGATGGGGCTCTAGGTGAAGGTCTAGCTGTTGGCCTTGGCATTCAAGGCCTTGGAGGTCTGGCATCACCCTCTCTGCTATTTCCTCCCTGCTTCCCTGCCTTTGTGCCATTCCTTCTACCCAGAGACCTTCATGATTTTGGAGTGGGGAGCGTTGAAGTATATTTATTAAAATATGCATAAAAATACAGATTTGGGGGGGCACCTGGGTGGCTCAGTCTGTTAAAAATCTGCCTTTGGCTCAGATCATGATCCTGGGGTCCTGGGTTAGGCTCCCTGCTCAGCGGGGAGTCTGCTTCTCCCTCTCCCTCCCTCTGTCCCCCAACTCCTGCTCATGCTTTCTTGCTTTCCAACAAATAAATAAAATCTTTTAAAAAAATACTATTTTCTTTTCCTGAAAGTAATTATGACTTTATAAAAAACTGGAGGGGAGCACAGAAAAATCACCTACAGTTCCACTAACCCAGAGATAAACACTGTTAGCATTTGGGTGTTTTTGGCTCTAGTCCCTTTTGGGTGGGTATGTATGTTTACAGAGTGGCAAGGACTCCAAAATACGTATATTTATACCCTGGTTGTGTTTTTCTTCATTTAACCTCACATCGTAAGCACTTTCTGGTGTCATTAAAACCCCTTCATAAACTTCATTTTAATGCTGCAAAATACTTCAACCCACAGAAGCCTCGTCTTTTCTTTATCTGCCTCCTTCCTCCCTGGGGCTCGGGCCCTGCAGCCTCCTCCTGGCTGACTCCTGGTTGGGGGGTTGGGGGCTGGGAGAGCGCGGACTGGGGAGCTGCCGGCATTTCATTTGTAGACGCAACTGTTATTTCCAGAGCTCTGTTCTATTTTTAGATAGACATTTGGCTCCAAAGTCTCCATTCAAAATTCCTGAGAGGAAAAACTTTTAAAATAATAATTTTCCCTTCTTCTTTTTTTTTTTTTTACCATTTAAAATAAAACGAAAATGACCTTTTGTTTACAAAAATCTTTGCCTCCATCTCTGCTTATTTCCTCAGAATAGATTCCAAGAAGTGGTGAGTGATTTCGTTGCATCAGAGGGCTGGGATGCATTCAGGGGCATTGATCGCTCCAGTGAGCGGACAGAGCCCCGGAGAGAGTCACCGTGACTGTGACTGCAGCGAGCCGCCCCCCCCCCCCCCCAGCCCAGCCCAGCCCCACAGCCGCCTATCACACTCCTGACTTCAGTCTGCCTCTCTGCCGTGCCTAGGGAGATTGAAACTTTTTATCTGCTTATGGTCTGTCCCAAACCCAACACAGATGATCACTTCAGGTTCCTTCATGCTTTCCTCAGTCGTGTTTTATTTATTTATTTATTTTTCCCCTCATTCGCGGTTTAGTTCCGTTTGGAAATCAGCCTGTGTTAACCGGTTAGCAACCAGCTTCTCAGCTTCACATTCTGCCTTCTGACACCGAGCTGTACGGCATGTTCAGCTCTTGCCCCTGTTGGTGATTTCTCCTAGTGTTTCATGTTTGGGCAGCGCTCCCCACCTGAACTGTACCAAGCCGGTAAAGGTTTACCTTCGATAGACAGCGTTCTCGCTACCTTCCACCTTTAATTCCGTGATTCTTCTGGGGGTTTAACTGGTGGGTTTGGTAGAAGGTAAAGATAAGGGCAACCCAATTCTCCCAGCAGCTTCACGGAAGGAGGAGTCGATCCTCTCTCCGGCCCTCTTCTCTATCAGCATCAAGTCCCCCCCACTGTATGAGATCGGGGAGGCTGGGGTGAGGGCTTCGCCCATCTCCTCTAAGCTTGGCCTCCTCCTTCTCTGCCTCCGAGCATCCCTATCTCTGGACCTCAGTTATCAATCAGGGACTCCCTAAGGGCAGGGGCCTGCGGCCCAGTGCACCTGTGCCCACCCAGGGCGGGCAACTAAGGGAGGCTACCCGCAAAGGGACAGCACAGGAGTCCAGTCCCTGCACTCTGGCAACTCTCCAAGGCGGGCAGGCAGTCTTGCTACCCTCCTTTTACCAGCGGGAGATGAAAACTCAGGGCAGGGAAGGATAGCTTGTGGTTCTCCTTGCCAGGCTGGATCCGGTGATCATGTGAAAACTCGAGCCCCAGAAACAGGAAAATCCAGAACGAAAGTAAACCAGCCAGGCTTCCAGGACCGCACCACGGAACCCCAGGGGTTCTTCTGAGACACCGAAGAACTGGTGTATAAATGGGGTGGTTTAAATTGAGGCGTGACTCAAACTGGGCCAAAGTGCGGCCTTTCTGGAAGAATCTTCCTGAGCCAGCCCACTGAAGGCAGGGATGGAAACGTACAGCCCCTGCCCCTGGAGTCCTGGATCAGAGGAGATCGAACCCCTCACTCGCAGACTACAGGGGGCACGTCCCACGGTTTCTGGAAACCAAAGTGTATAAGGTCTAGGGAAATTTGAGGCAGGGCCCACCTCCCCTTCCTGGGATCTGCCTTCCCCTCTCTTTGGTCATTTTTCTCCTGGACTTTTTCCTCCCCTGCCAGACTCCCTATCACTGTGTAGACACTGCAGGGTGCCAAGTCAGATGGGCCCCAATTACTTAAGTGCTCCTGTGTCTCCCTCATTTCCCTCGGGTCTCTACTGAAAAGTCACCTCCTCGGTGAAGCCCTCTCTGGCCACTTTATCTGAAGCAGGCATTTTAAACTTGGCATCTGGGGCTCCTTCTTAGGATTAAGTGGGCCCCGTGAACAGGGACAGGAAAAAAAAAAAAAGACGGCTATATTGTCTCTAACCTCTGGCTGCAATTTAGTATCTCCTTCAAGTATGGCCATGGGCAACAAACCACAGAGGTATTACAGAAGTCCCTGTGACCTTGTCACCAACAGACGTCACAGATATTTACATATCACATTACAGACATTGCAAATTTCTCTAAATATCTTTTATGCTCGTCACAACTTCAAAATCATGGTCGTCATCAGACCCATTGCCACATCTTATTATTTAATACACTAATAAAAGAGCACATTTATCCCAATTTTTTTAGACATTTTGCTGTGTTTTATTATAATTGGTTTCCATTGTAATCCTTTGTATTTCATTTTATTCTTTAAAACACATTTTTTAGAAACTGTCAAGTTGACCCATGGGGTAAAAAAAAAAGTTAAGAAGCTCAGTGTGAAACATCAGGGACCCTCCTGCTCTCTCCCTACTTGCTCCAACTACCCCCATCATGCTAATTATTTTTGGCAATTCCTCTACTTATTTTCTGTCTCCCTCTACTAGATGGTAAACTCCCTGGGCACCAGAACTTCTGTCTTGTTCACTGCTGTGTCCTAACCCCTAGGACAGCATCTGGCACATAGTAGGTGCTCAAGAAATGTTTGTTAAAATCATTAAGGGAGAGACAACCGTGTCCATTTTACAGATGAGAACACTGAGACTCACAGAGGGGCAATGAGTCATCCAGGTTAACAGTATCTAGGCAGGGCCAGAAAGGTTAGAATGTGCTGGAGTCCCCTGCCTCCCCTCCAGCACCCACCCCTCCCCGCCTCAGCCCCATACAAGGACCTGCTTCTGGGCAGTGAGAGGCCTCCACTCTCACCAGGCAGCAAACCACAAACTACCCCTGAGGTCATCAGCCCTCCTCCACAGCTTCCTCCTGCTTTCCAGGCCTGGCACCACCCCTCCCCGGTGCCCAAAGAGAGGGAGGGAGGAGGACAAAAGGCAGGGGCTGGGACCTGGGAACAAGAGTGGAAGGGAGGGGTGTGTATCAGGTACCATGGGAAGCAGGGGTCCCCAGAACGAGTTGGGGGGAAGCTGTCTCCCTGAGAGCCCCTCAGCTCTCTCTCTTTGCCTGCTGGTGAACGCCTCCTCCCACCTCACCCCGTCTCAGGGCAGGAAGCTGTGATGATGGAGAAGGTAGAGGACTTTGTGCAGGAACCTCAGGCAGACCTGCCATCAGCCAGAAGTCCAGGAACTGCTAACCAAGGCACTCCGGGGACTGGCCCCGGCCAGAGGGGAGAAGTCCCAGTCTGGAAACAGCTACCCCTCGGGGACTTGGGTGACTCCAGACAATCTCGTGGGCCCCTGGACCAATCAGCACGTACAACCGGGTCTGGCAGTGTGGCTCTGGGCCAGTCCCTGTTCCCCTCAGCCCCGGTTCTCATGTCAGAAAACCCCATCATGGGGGCCTCATGGATAGGAGGAACACATCTCAGGGGACCTCTGGGTTTTCTGGACATTGGTCAAGAAATCTATAAGCCAGACCCACACATCTCTCCTCAAATCTCCCTCTACCTACTAGGATTTCTTTTCAAACAGCTAATGACTGTTCAGGAACTCCCGCTGTTTTCATGTTCACCTAGGCTGCCTCCTAGAGGACATTTTGGGAATTTGTGGCATGTGGTCCTCCAGAGGGGTGTAGGGGGTGGGGGGGGGGGTGGAGAGGAGCGGAGGAGGCATGGGTCCAGCTGGGTACATGGCACCCAGGCAGTCATTCCTCCTGTGTGTGAAACACCTGTTACAAAGATTCTCCGAGCCATGAGCCTAACTCAGTTTTACATAACATAAAACCAAGTTTTTTGCACACTTTTAGTATCTGTTGAATTTTCCAGACAGTTTCCCCCCACCCCCCCTGAAATTTTGTTCAGAACTTTGCCAAGCACTGTTCGCCCCTTCAGAAAACCATGTCGTCGAAGGCAGTGGACTCTTAAGTCCCACACGCCCGGGCTGGTGGTCTGCCACGGCGCTCCCGGGGCTTCTGCCGGCTGGCCAACCTCCCACTCACCACAAGGCGGTCTCACCCCACATTTATATATTCAGATGAATATTTTATCATAAATCACTTTTTTTTTCTCCATGAAAGCTATGGACTTCTATGGATTTTGAAACTGCACACAAGTAGGGAGGTTCCATTAGTTACACGTATCATTGTAGGACAATGAAAAGTGCGTTATATAGTATTTGTTGTAAGAAGGGTGGGAATCTCGGCCCTAATCACTGCAGGACACACCAGTGACTTGGTTTCTTTCCCTCCCTTATTTCTTTCCCATCTTCAGGCTTATCATGAGGGCTCTGTGGTGGTGGTGTCTATGTCCTCCATGGAAACCTATCTTCCTGGAATTAAGACAGCATCAGGGAATACGAGGCAAGGAAACAAACAGAAGTTTCCGTCTGGCTTCTCGATCTTGGCAGAAGTCCGAGGGCCAGGGAATGGCTCCGGGTCCCAAACTCCAACCTGTCTCAACTCTCGAAGCACCCCACTGTCCGGGTCAATCACTGATTTGTCTTCTCGGTGGGAATTTCCCAGTGGGCAGCAGGGGCACAGCGGACAGGCTGCTGAGAGCCACAGGACCCCTGTGCCCTCCTTCTCACTGCCAGCCGCCTCCACTTCTCCCACTCCGCAATTCACACCTTCTGGGTTTCCCCCCGCCCCCGCCCAAACCACACCATAATCACAGAATCAGTGACTATACCACTCAAAGGAACTTCAAAGATCTCTCCAGTCATAGGCATTCGATGTAACAAAATCTGTAACCCGTGTCCACCTCTCAATACGTGCCAAGTGATACACCGGGGCCAATTTCCTTAATCCTTATAAAACCTCGGGAGAGAGGGGTCCTTATTGCCCCCTTATACAGCTGGGGAAACTAAGGCACAGACAGGTTTAACCATTTGTCTCATGTCATCCAGCAAGTCACCGGCGGAGTTAGGACTGAATCCAGCTGGGCTGGTTGTCAAGTCCACATTGTTCAATACTGTCAGACTCTGAGGTCTGAGAGTCTGCTCAAGTCCCCAGGTATTGGAACTCCCACTCAGGCCCCTTCCTGCCCCCGCCCAGGACCAGGGAGACTGATGGGAGAAGGGCTGTGAGAATGATTTATAAATGGCCTCCTGCCTCCTCCAGAGCCATAACTCCAGCCTCAGCCTCGCCTGCTTCAAGCGCACCAGCTAAAGGGTGATTTGCAAACCCACTTCTCTCCCCCAAAGTCCTGCAGGGTGAGTGCAGGTCCGTGGGCATAAATGCCACAAAGAAATCACTTTACGCAGCAAAAAGGCCAGCCACCTAACCAGCCAGCCATGCCCTTGGTCACTTGGGATCACCGTGTCTTCTCTTTCTCAATCTCACCTCCCAGGACATGGAGTGAGGTTCCATGTTCCTGATGCTTCGCTGGGCTCCTGGGATGGACCTCCCCTCTGCCTGTTCCTTCAGGGGCTGCAGCTAGGGCGGGCGGGCCTCCCTACTCCCCCCAACCCTCCATATCCTCATGCCACCTGGCTGCACACCTGGCCACCGCCCCAAATTCAAGCTGCATCCCTGCCAGCCACCAACCGGTGGCCAGTGACTCTCCACTCAGGGTTGCAGCTGGGATTAAGTTGCAAAAGGCTGGAGAGATCGGGGATGACAAAAGGGGCTTGGAGACTAATTAGGAGCAGCAATGAAAGCTTAATTCATAAAAGCAAACATTTTCCATCCATCAACCTGCAACCAGTTAAGGGCAACGTTTGAAAGAAATCTGTGCGTGGGGAAGGGAGCCAACAGGAACAGGAAATGTTTGAAAGAATGTAAACTATTTCAGTTTCATAAAAAGTAACAAGTAAACAGTTATTACATGCAAATAATGCCCTGGTTTTAATTAATGCTGAAAAGTCAAAATATGTTTGACATTTGTATGTATACATTGAACGGCTGGAGAGGAAAAAATGGTGCCCAGATGCCCACTGCTGAGCAGGGCTGTCGGCTGGGAGCAAACGAAAACCTTGAGAAGGTCTTGTTTATTGGTGATGAAAAGTACAATTCTGCCTCAGCCTCTGTGGAGGCTGGGGGCAGAGGGAGCCTAGCGTACTTTCTTAACCCAACTGGGGGGGCAGGCTGGGTCTTGCGACTGGGCACTCCCGGCTTTTCAGCAGGCTGGTCTTAAAGGGCCAGCGAGTCCTCGAGCCTCCATTTCGCTGGGGCAGGGTTTCTAGGGCTTCTCCACCCAGAAGTGATGATGGGTTTCGGGTCCCAGCAGCCTCCCACCGGAGAGCCCTGGGGCAGGAGCCACAGCAGGCGGGCTGGTCCTGCCTTCCTTCCTATTGCCAGAGGCCAATCACACAGGCAGGGGGGCACTCGGGGCTTCTGAGCGGGGTGGGGGGTGGGTGGCAGCCTGCAGGCTTCCCCCCCCCCCCCCCCCCCCCCCCCATTGCATTCGTGTCCCTCCTAAACCACCTTAAGGCTCACAGGGCTGGGGAAACTGTGACTTGGGGAGACCACAGCTGGGGAGAGGCAGCCTTGGCTGGCTCAAAACTTGAAGCTTGGGGAGATCCCAGTCCCGTGGGGAGAGTGGCTAGGGTGCTTGGGCCCCTGCAGACCGGCCATTCGTCTAAACCCGCTGCTAAGCCCTCTTGCCACAGAAGACCTACGAGGTCCTCCTTAATCCGTGATCTCTTCCTAGTGTCTTTTATGAGGCCAGAACATTCAACCATCGGGAAAGAGGGGTGACACGGACAGCTACAAGAGTTAGTAAACCCCAGAAGCTGGAAGCCAATTGTGTCTTTTTCTGGCCAAGGACCCGCGTCCTCAAAGGGTTTTGTGACACTCCCATGGGGCTCCAAACCGCTGTCTGAGACCAAGCCGGGCCTGGGCACTTGTTTCTGGGGCTCCCATTTGGGACCCCAAGGGCTTGCTCTCAGCTTCCTTCCTAGACCTCTGCCATTGCTGGTGTCAGGGTGCGCAGACTCCCTGCAGCTCACCTCGCCCACTGCGGCCCACGAAGCGAAGGTCGTTGAACCTGGCCACCTGGTTCTTCATGACCGCCGAGGCATTACGCAACTCCGCAGAGTAATTCTCATCATTGCCAGCCATCACGGTCACCACTGTTCCATCGGGCACGTCCCCCAGCGCCACCACCTGAAGGCACAGGGGTAGGGGGACAGCTTAGAAGGGTAGGGGAGGCCAGGGAGAGGCGGGGAGGGGCCAGGCAGCTCCCCTAGGTCCTAGGCGCACTGCAGGATTTCTCAAAAGCAGAGCGGAGAAAAGGCTAAATCCCAACGGACACCTTCCCCCACAAAAAAACAAAAACAAGAAGCCGAAATCTCCACCTTCCACACCCAAATCCTAGCTCAACTGGTTAAGTCATGTCCTAAGAAATTATCCTTGCAATGAAATCTGCATGAGAGCTGTGAATGAGCTCGATCACTGTGGCGTGGGGTGCAGTTCCCCTCTTTCCTTGGGCCTGAGCAAAAGAGGAATCAACATGCTCCTAGCAACGACGTCCCTAAGTAAAAATAACATCAACAACAATAATAACAGGACGGGCTCCCCATACTGAATTAAAACTAGAGCCATTTGGGGTATAAAATTCGGCCCTGAAATGTGGCCCCGGCCCAGTCTGCCGACCTCTGCAAAGACTGAATTCGTTATGCAGGGAAAATGCAAAATGTAAAACAAACCGGTGTTTTGAGAGGGGTTGTACAGAAAACCCCTTTAAAGTGAAAGAGGGGCTTTCAATAGGAGAATGCACCTGCTGGGAACTGCATGGTGGGGGAGGAGATGCCCCCCTAATATGATCTCCCCCACCCCTCACCCCTAGCAGCGGGCAGAGGCAGATGCCTTTTGAAAAGGAATCACGCTGCAAATGTAGTCACAGCCATTTAAACGTGGCCACCGTGTGCAAGGACTAGGGATCCAGATGGTAAAAATTTCAAGGAGAAAATGTTTGGGGTCTGATTAAAAAGGCCAGATTTCCTGTCAACATCCTGTCTTCTTTTAATTTCAAAGATTCCTTTTAAGCTCCAAGTGACAGTAAAACCTCCGATCTGAGGATTAAAGTCACACGGGCCTCCCCTCCCCCTCCTCCCCGGGAGAGTTTCCCCACTGGCATTTTAAGATGTCACCCGGGAGACCTCCAAGAGCCACTCATCCTCCCCCCACCCCCCAATTTGGAGTCGTCTTAATGGGAGCAAGGACGGCCTCAGCTGCCAGGAGCCGCTGTTTCCAGCCACCTCGCGCACCCGCCACCCCCAGCCGCTGGCCCTTCCTGCCCTGCCCTTTCTCACGGCAGCTGTGAGAGGTTTAGGGGAAAACCAAGGCGTTTTCGTTTCATCTCGCTGCCCCCTTAAAAAAAATGAAAATGAAACAGTCGCCTACTCCCTAGCAAAAAGAAAAAGATCCTCTGAATGACTGGGGGGTTCCAGGGGTGGGAGCGCCCCCCCATTTTTGCCCGGGCGTTCGGGATTCCTGCCGCAAACGTTTAGGGTTCGGTGCCCCCCTTCTCAGTCCTAGAGTCGCCCGGTGTAAAATTTCAGAAGCCAGAGGTGGAGGGTGTGAGCAGGAAGTGTATCTGAAGCGGTGCAGGAGGAGGGGTGCTGGCAGGGGAGGTTAGGCCCTATCCACCCTCCGCACCCCACCTCCGGGGCCTCGCCCTGGTCCCGGGGCTCTTCTTCCCCTTTGCCCGCAAGGCTGTGTCGGAGGGATCCCGACTGGGGAGGAGCGAAACCCCATCCGCCCGTTTCCTCATCAGCGTCTTTCAGCCGGGCTCCCCGAAGGTGGAGGGGGCAACCCCCGCCCCCCGCCCCGAAAAGCCATCCATGCCGGGTGCATCTGAGGAGGAACACCGAAGTCCCCTGGCGGAGTGCGCAGGAAGACCGAAAGCGCTCTGGGCCCGGCCGCTGGGTTCTCGCGGCGAGGCAGCGGGCACTTTCCCCTGCCTTCCCCGGCCGGGGCCCCGGGGCCCGTGGGTCCTGCCGCTGAGACGCCCGGATCGCCAGGGCCGGCGTCCGCCCGCCCCCGGCCCCGCACTCACCTTGAACGCGACGGGCAGCGTCTTGTTGCAGCGCCAGTGCGAGGGCAGCACGGAGCAGAGGAAGTTGGGGCTGTCGGTGCGCACGAGCTCGCCCGCGTGGTCCGCCAGCACGTCCACCATCGAGCGCACCTCCGGCCGGGCGCGCCCGCCCGGCCCCACGGCCGCCTGCGCGCTCAGCGCGCCGCTGTTCTCGCCCATCTTGCCGCCGCCGCCGCCGCCGCCGCCGCCGCCGCCGCCGCAGGGGAAGGCCGTGGAGGGAGGTGTGAAGCGGCGGCTGGTGCTCGGGTCTACAGGAATACGCATAACAGCGGCCGTCAGGGCGCCGGGCGGGCGGCGGCGGCGCGGCTCCCCCGGGGGCGGCCGGCGCGGGCGCCTCCTCGGCCGCCGCTGCCGCGAGAAGCGGGAAAGCAGAAGCAGCCGGGCCGCGGCCTCAGGGCGCAGGGGGCGGCGCCCGGGGACGCCCCGCCGGGGGCCCGCCCGCAGCGAGAGGCCTCGCAGCCCCGACGGCCGCGCGCAGCCCTGCCCGCTAGTCCCGCATCCTGGGCTCGCGGCCCGGCTTGCGGCCGCCCCTCGCTGCGGGACGTCTGGCTCGGCCGCCGCGGGGCCCGCGCGGGCTGTGCCGCCGCCGCCGCCGCCTCCCGCCCCCGCAGCCCGCTCTTGTGGCCGCCCCACCGACTGCGCGGCCGCAGCCCAGAACAAATCCTCGAGAATCGAGTGGCGGCGCCGGGCCGGCCCGCGCGGGGTTAGTAACCGGGGGCCCGCGGGGGCGGGGCCGGCCCGAGCGACGCGTCGCGCAGCCAATCGGAGCCCCATCGCCGGCACCTCGGCCGCGCTCGTGGGGGAGGAACGGGGACCGCCGAAGGCCGCCCAACGGGGAGGGGCGGAAGGCCCCGCCCCGGGGAGGACGCCCGGGTCGGGGGGCCCGGCGCGTTAGCCCAGAGCTCCTCGAAAGTTCGGGGGCCCCGGGGTCAATGCTAAAAATTTGGTTAAAACGCCCGGGCCCTCCAGAAGGCTCCTGGGCGGCTGCCTCTTGGGCGGCGGCTCCCTGACTCGGGGGCCGCAGCTTCCCTTCTCGCGCCCTTTCCCCACTGCCGGTAGCTGGGCCTTCCCCGCTCCGGCTGCTTTCGGCCTCTGATGCCTGTGCTCTCTGCTGCGGGACGTGGGGGCTCCAAGGCCGGTGACATCGATCGGGTAGCCGACCCCAAGAGGTTTTTCACCCCGCGCCCGGCGTCCCCCGCAGTCCCGCAAATTATTTCAGCCCAAGGGCTTCCACCGCACACGAGATTCCACGACCACCAGCTGCCTCTGCAGCTCCCAGCGCAGCGCGGCTTTGGGCCGGGCCTCGTTGGCCCGGTTGCCGACCAGGGACAGACGGGTGTCCTGGGCGGCGGGAGGTGGGGGGTCTGGAATCTGGCTTGGCGGTGACAAACCCCGTTCCTCTCCGCTCCCCTCAAAGCAACTTTCAGGACCGAGCAGGCCTCGCTCCGTCGTCCTTCGTTGTGGCGGCCCGTGATTCTTTGAAAAACACGATGGAGCCTGGAAAACGCGAGTGTTGCCCCCTGATTTTTGCCCCGCGCATATAGCCACGGTCTCGCATCGCGCAAGAGGTCGCGAGTCCACCGCAGGAAGACAAGCGTGCGGAGAATGAGGGGATGGCTGCCAAGCCAAGGGCCCCGGCTTCCAGAGGAGGCAATTCTTCCTCGGCGTGGATGCGCACCGGCCCCCCGAGGGCCTGCGCCTCCGTCTTACCGGGCGGTGTGCTACGGCCGCGCCACAGGGACGCAGACCTCTCTCTCTCCCGCCCGCGCGACCCATCGACTCCCGGGGCTTCACGGCAGGCAACCCTGGCCTCTCCCGCCTCGTAGGCCAAACGAGCGGCCCTAAGGACAAGCTGCAGCGGGGAGGGGAACTGCAAAGATCAAGCCCCCATTCATTCTGGATTAACGCCCCAGAGGTGCTCCCTCGAGTGCAGGGAACCGACGAAGGCGTACCGAGTCTCGGCCGTCTGGAGACTGGGCTGAGTATTCGTTGTTCTCGGCGCTTGACAGGTGCAGTGCAACAAATTCCAAGCCTCGGAAGCGAAGAAGGATAGAATCCGAAAGTGGCCGCCAGATCGCAGCCGGGATCTGACCCCGGCCCAGTGCGCGCCATTTCGTCGTTGCGGAACGAATTCAAGACCCGTGTGCGCTGCAGGGCGGAGAGGCTCCGGCACAACCTCGACCACCTGGAGAGCTGGTCCCTGACCCTGTCGTCGCCTCACGTCAGCCCCTCGGGCCATTTCTAAGGCGGGGACACCGAAGGACCCTACGGGATCTATTTAGAGAGCCCGCGTCTCGGAGTTGCAGATCGCCGGGGCCACGGCCCTTGCACTCTCCCATACGGGGAGGCAGTAGCGGCGGAACCAGAAAAAAACGAGGTACCGGGGCGTTGGTGCGTCGGACCTCTGGGAGCTTCCCGCCAAAAGGCCCACCAAGTTGTGGCCAGGTACGGCCCGGGGGGGGGGGGGGGGGGGGGCGACCCGTGTGGCCCTGGAGCGGCTGTAGGGCCAGGACCCGCTGTATCAGAGGTTTGTAAATTCGATTGGTCTAGTGGTTTCGGTTTGCACCCGTGCCCTTACTTGCCCCTCCGCCTGATTTCTCCCTCATCCTTCGGTGGGTTCACAAACGGACATCCTGAAAATGCGGTTCCTGTGGGTCTCGGCACCTGGCACAGGATCCGGCGTGGCTCCAGCCCTCCGGAGGGTACTCACTGCGTGTGGGCGTGTGGGCGCGGGAACCGGGGGACGCTTGGGGCTCCAGCCTGCGGTTGCCCGGGCCCTCCGGGCGGGGAGCAGTTTCGGGAGCCACCGCTAGTTGGCGCCTGCACTCTGCCCGCCGTGGAGTTGCCCGGCCAGGCCCTGCCCACAGATGTATGCCAGCTTCGGTCGCGTGTCTAGGCACAACGGGCCGCCTCCTAGGAACTGCGCTTTCTGGGCAGACGTTCTGGACAATTCCTCACCATCTACGCGGCCAGAATAAACCTATGGCTTTGTGTCACCAAAGGCTGCCCTACTTGCCCTGATGGACACGGATGCTTCTCTGGCACCCCACGGGCCCTGTGGCACTGGACCCACAGAGCATTCTCCCTGCCAGAAATGCACAATCCTCTCCTTCCTCATCCTGAGGGGCCAGAGGAGGACACACAGAAGAACAGGCCAGCCCATTCCCAATTTCTACCAATGGCTAACTTACATCCTCCCCATCCCTGACCAAAAGACCTAGGGCCACCTCTCTTTCTGTTTTTCTTTTTACCATTTCGAGAGGCGGTTGGACAGCTCCCACTCCCTTACGTGGGACACGTGGATACCCTCTTCCTTCCCGTTTTCTATGGCTAGACATGTCCTTTCCCTCTTCCGGTGGACTGGTGCACCAATCTCCCACTTTCTCTTGAATGGCTCCCAGCTAAGAGCAGCTCACATTGTCCACAGCAGCGTGAAGAAGCCAGGAGGTCTGGCGGTACCTTAACGCAGAGTTGGGTAAGCAAGGACCCAAACTGGGGCCCACAGCTCTCAGGACCTGGGAGCCTCTCCTCCCACCAGCATCCTTTGCCCCTGGGAGTGAGATCATGGCGTCAAAACGACCATGCGACAGGGCGCTCTCCTCTGGCTGCCTGTGACCCCCTAGGGGTGTACTCTAAAAGCTTTGGTGGTAGCAGGGTGCCTGCATGTCTCCCCACAGGCCAGAGAGTTTACAAGGTCAGGTCTGATTCGTCAAGAGTCTGGTGCCTGGGATGGGGTGGGGATCCCCCAAGTGTGCCAGACACAGGACATAGGTGACATGGAAAACCTTCTAGGAAGTTCACTGGTTGTGGAAGGGGCCTGAGATCTGCAGTTCCACTGCCTGTTTTCCTTTTTCCACCACCTACCGTGAGCTAGGGGACATTGCTTAAAACCTCTTTGGCTCTTGTTGATTTCATTCGGAAAGTAGGGCTAAGGATTGTGGCCTCCTCACAGAAATGTGTGTAAGGTGCTTAGCAACCCCTGGCATACAGGGGGTGCTCCATCCATGCGAGCTATCGCTGCTGTCACACTGAAACAATAAGGCCCGGAGACCCCTCACTGGGGGCCCTTGGCAAGTCTCTTCCTCTTTGTGGGCCTCACACTTGCCATCTGTGAAATATCCAAGTCTCAGCTTCAAAGCTTGCCAGGATTTGGAGCCTAGTCCATGGCTATCCTGCCCCACCTTGGTTCGCCTAGGGGCTGCCTGGGAGAGGTCAGGACTGTCTGTGACCTGCCTCTAGGCAGAGCCGGTTGCAGGAGGGTTTTCCAGCTACCATCATGGGGCTGCCTGAGCCTGGATCTTAAGAAGGCTCAACTTCTTTCCCCTAGGCTCTTAGACCCTCACCCTGGAAACCCACTGACCCCCACCTCTTATCCCACTACAGGCATATATTCTCTTGACTAGGAACTGGGCCTCAGCTGATACTGTTAGCCACCACTCCATCCCCAAGGAGGTTCATGTTCCCTCTATCCCAAGTCTCATGGGAGCCCCAGTCCAGTTACTAGCAGAGGACTGTCTTCTAGAAGTTAATGATTTCTTCCAGTCTGGCCTCCACACCCTCGGTCTGGTGAAGCCCTCCTGTGCCCAGTGGCCTGGAACTTAAGGTGGGACGTTTCTGTCCCTCCGTGGAGCCTCAGTTTCCCCTTCCGTGAATGGAGGTGGTTCTGATGGCTCTGTTTCACAATCCAGAGGATTAAAGACTCCCTCCAGGAGGGCAGGAACATTGTGTTTCCCCACATCTAAGGCCCACCTCCCACCGTTCCATGGGGAAAGAAAATACTGCTATCAAACCTAGACTTGCTTGCATCCTGATTTCAAGTATGTAAGTTTATACATACGTATTATCACACACACACACACACACACACACACACGCACACACAAATTAGTGAGAAAAGGTCATGAAGAGCAACATTAATATGGTCAAGGGGTTGTTGCTGGCAGGGTTGGGGGCCTTTACCCCAGAGAATTCCTTCAGGGAGCCTCTCTGGAAGCCTCCTGAATGTGCAGAAGGACAAGTGTGCCTCTCAGATTACAGGGTGGCTCTTTTTTTTCTCTTTTTCTTTTTCTTTCTTTCTTTCTTTTCTCTCTTTTTTCCTTTTCCTTTTCTTTTTTCTTTTCTTTTTTTTTTTTTTGGGAAAGGACCAGACTGTGAAGGGAGGGAGGGGGAGCTGGAGAGAGCCCTGTGGTTAAGGACACAGCTACTGGCTCTGCCACTGACTGCCTGTGGCACTTCCGCACCTCCCCGAGCCTCCGTCCCCTGGCGGGGGGAAAGGGGAAGAACAGCTACAGCGAGGACTGCTGGAGTGTTCCGGTGCCCAGGACCTGTGTTCTGGCTTTAGTACACACTTTCATTTCACCCGGCAATTGTGTGGGGTAGGCCTTATGCCCATTGAAACAAAGAGAAATGTCGCTCAATATTTTCTGGGTTCGGGAGAACCAGAGTGGGGTTAAAAGGCTGATCTGATGCAAAATTTGGGGATCAGAGGCACCACCCGATTGTGCACCGCTGTGCTGGTTGAACAAAATATTGGGGAGAACTGATGTCTAGATAGTGAAAGTGCTTAATAAACGTTCGCGATCACGATGGTGGTGGAGCCGGTGGAGGGAGGGGGTGCGCAATAGACACAGTGAAATAGGCATCAGTGTGGAAATTAACAGACCCTTCCGGCCCAGGTTGGGAAGCAGAAAGGGGCTGCATGGGTCATCTGCTGAGGCTTACCTGCCTCATGCTCACCTCCGGCCTCAGAACCTGCCTGTGAGGAGATAGACTCGGCTGTGGTCCCCAGTATACAGATAGCCACAGTGAGGCCAAGAAAGTGGGAGAGGCTTGACCTGTTTCGCTAAGGAAGAGCTCTAAGGGAGCTCTAAGGGACTAAGCTCTCGCAAGGCCAGGCAACTACATGCTGCAACCAAAAGCAGGGTGAGCTGACAGCCACCCACAGCCTCCACCAACTCTGCCTCAGCCCGCAGGTGGGCTGGGCCAGGACCCACCTGATGGTACCCGGTGCCTCACAGCCAGATGGGACCTTGAGCACCCATTGCTCTGGGGAGATGCCAGAGTCTGTGTGTCTCCCTCAGGTCCTCAGCATCCCTATCAGAACAGTGAGAGTGAGCTTCCATGGTCCCTAAAAGCACCCAGCTGGCTTCCTGTGGACCTCCAGGTAGGTTTTACTGTGACTTTGGGGCCCCTTTCCCCACCTCCCACCTCCTCAGGTGGCACTGGGTCCCTGTTTTGTGTAGCCCTGGACCTCTACCCCAACTCCCATGGAGAGCCTCCTGAGAGGGCACTCAGCTTGGGGAGTTAGAGAGACAGGAGGGAAGGATGGAGAGAGGTGGTCTCAGCGTGGGCCTAGCCAGGGGAGAGGAGGCAGGCCCCATAGTAGCCAGGGAAGTGGACTCTGGTTGTCCATCTGTCCTCTCTGTTCCTCCCTTTCATCATTTATAAAACAGGAAAATAATTCCGGTAGAGCCCTTTGGTCTATGACTAATAATTGCCCTAATTAGTTGGAGTCCTGTCGTATGCTGGGACTTTTATTTCATTTATTGCTAATGTTCTCGGGGCTTCTGCAGGGTATTTAATTCTCTCCATTTTACAGATGGAGAAATTGAGGCTCAAAGAGTGAAGAGCTTCCCCACTCTGGGCCTCAGAACTGGAGGGCCTTTATTTCAACAGGATTCCTTGATCCAGACTCTGTCTCTGCTCTGCTGGCTGGTCAGAGTACCTTAGCCTCTCTCTCTAAGTCAGTGAGGGGCAGGGTTACAGAGTGCTCTGCTGGCAGAGTCATCAAATCTGAGGATTCTTTGTTGGGAGGGAGGGACAGAGGCTGGTGAGAGGGCCCTGGGTAGCTCGGAGCCCAGGAGGGTTCTGGAAAAGGCAGATTTTCCCAGGCCCAGGAAGGGGCTTTAGCTCTGGCAGGGAGGGAGAGAGCTCCTCTGAGTGGCTGGCACTTCTCGCACTTCCTATTGTGGGGGAAAGACAGGAGGATTTTCAGGTTCAAAACATCTCCAAGCCTTAATCAGATGGTAAGAATAGCTGCCAGTCAGAAACCAATGTTTGGAACTGAATTGGAACCATGGGATTAGAATCTTGAGCTCTATTAATCGTTACTGACAACAGTTAAGCTTCCGGCATGCTGGGCCTAATCCCACACTCTGTGCTCATTTGTGCCTCACAGGACCCTTATTGGGGAGGTCAAGCATTCCGCCCACCAAAATCCTATAGGTGAAGATGTAAACTTGCCCAAGGTCACACAGCTGGGCAGCTGTGGAGCCAGGATTACAACCAGGCAGCCTGGCCCCACAGTCTGTTCTCGTGGACCAGAATCAGATGCTTGAAGTTCTAGTCATGGAAGAGAATTAGAATCCTGGCATGAGAATTGTGGGCAGGATTCAGAATTTTATAATGGGCTCTGAGATACCATATCCAAAATCTCCCATTTGTCAAGCGGAAGAACTGAGGGCCGGGGAGGGGAAGAGTCTCCTTCAAAGTCACCGCCTAGGCCAGAGGCAGAGTCTGGAACCCCCTCCTGCCCGCTCCCGGGGACCCTGGTCCAGGATGCCTTTCTCTCTGTGGCAGGCCCTCCTTACCCCACCGCCCACCCAGTGGCTCCCCAGCCCAGCCAGTCCCATTAGGGATTTTCCACCCCGCCCCCCCCAAAGGTCCTAATGACTGTCAGTCCTTGTGAAGCCTTAATTAATCTCAGAGGCTGATGGCTCTGAGGAGACCGGGGGCTTTGGCCTTACGCAGATGAAGATTACGGCTCCATTTCATGTGGTGGTGAAGGAACGCCTCAGACATTCCTGCCAGCAATAAAAGCCACATGGCTTTCCAGCGTCGCCCTTGGAAAAGAAAAAAAGCGCAGCCCTTTGCGGAAAGAAATCAACTATGTGCTGTATGCATGGCATGAGATAAAAACGGGGCATAACGAGGTGGAGAACAGTCGGTCTCTTATGCAGCTTCCCGAGGCCACCGAGAGTGGCAGGGCCCGGCGGTCGAGAGCCCAGCAACAGCCCCAGGGAGGGGCGGTGGGAGCCACAGTGGAAAGGCCTCCGCCCCTGCACCTGAGCCGGGCTTCAGATGCCCTCCATGCCCTGCTGGCCGGGCTGGCCCCCCGGCCAGTGAGTCCGGCAGTGACACAGCATCCTACTTGCAGAGGGTCCCGTGCCCGCTCCCCTGCTCTGCCGTCACTGCCTCAAAATCCTTCAGACTCTTTGAACCAAGGGTCAGTGTTTTCATTCTGCCGCCGAGCATCCCTAGATTAGGTAAGCCGTCCTGGCCAACAAGTCACCCCGTCAGCTGACAGCAACATCTCCCCAGGCCTGGGGAGTCATGTTCTTTTGAGCACCTACTTTGCCAACATCATCTGAGACGAACTCCAGAACAGTTGTATGGCTTGTGCTGATGGGGCAGCTGAGGCTCTGAGAGGCTTCCACGTGGCAAGGAAGCTGGATGTAGAGTGGGGTCCCTCTCCCTCCAAAGCAAGTGTCTTAACCACTCTACATGCTGCAATATTTCATCTTCACCATGCTCCGTGGGGGCAGCGATGGGCAGGGTCAAGCTCTTTTTTTTTTTTTTTTTTCCAAATAACAGAGGCCAAAGAGGTGAGGTTGCTCAGGGGCATGTCCAGTGGCTAGTGGAGCATTCAGTACCAGGCTGCATGGTAGAGATGGGAGCCTGCATCCAGATGGCTGGGGTGGGGGGGTGTCCCGGTTTTAGAGTTGTTTGTTCTGCTCCTAAATGTGCTAGCTCTCTGTATGGGTCACTGTCTTCAGTCTGGCTGGGAGGTAGCAGGAGTCCTGACGTCTCCCACCCCTCACCAGTGCTGGGTTCTAAACACCTGGAAGTTCTTCTTTGTGGCTTTCTGCACTCTTTCATGCCCTAGTTTCCCTCTGCCACCCTCCCTGGTTGGGGAAGCAGTTGCACCCTGTGTCTTGATCAACTTAAAGCAGTCCCAGTCCTCAGTGAATCCTAGAAAACTGTGGATGAAGGGGTCCTAAAGAGGTCATGACCTACAACATGGGCTAGGCCCAAGGCTCGTGGACCTGGCTGCTGGCTCCAGGAGAGCCGTCCCCTTATTTCTTGGTGGGTGACCCTGGACAAGTCCCTTCCCTCTCTGGGCATCAGACAACTCATCAGGGAGCTAAATGCATTGGGCCACACTGATCCTCAGGAGGACTGTCCATCTTCAGTGTTCTAGAATTCCATATTAATCCAGGACAGTTCTGGGGCTACTGAGGTCCAGGAGAGGTCAGAGGCATGCTCAGGGTCACGTAGGAGGCTCACTGGCTGCTGGACTTGACTCTGAGGTCCCTGTGTGCTGGCCCAGCTCTCCCCTGCACAAGACTTTGGAAGGCCTAGCCTTGGTCTTGTCCCCCTCTCCTGCTCCCCAGTTCACCTCAGCCTGTCAGGCGCTATAAGGGTCCAGGTCTGTAAGCCACAGCTAAGTGGCTTCTGTTTTTTTATTTATTCTGGGTGTCTGTTTTATTTTTATGCTTTAAACATATTTCTGTTTTATATACTCTTCTGTTACTATATTTTACAAAAAAATATTTAGAAAGAAAGGCAAAGGGAGGAAAATAGAAAATGACATACCCCTGACCCAAAGCTCTAAAGAAATGGACAAAAATGCTTACATTTTTATACAGTTGCAAAACTGCTCATCGTGTATCAAAACTGGGGAGTGTTTGTTCTCGACCAGATCACTGTTTCAACCAGATTGTCCTGTCTACCAGCTCAAACTCAGCCGAATGATCTGGTGGCCTCTGAAGCCATCCTTCTCAAGGCAACATCCCCTTAAGGGGCATTTCTGGGTGCTCAGCCCCCACTGAGCATGCTCTCTACTGAGCTCCTTAAATCTTACCAGTTGTCCTCCAGATCCGTGTCATTGGGCTTCCTCTATGTGCGAGGAACTAAATGTCACTGAGGAAGCCTGCTGGACCCAGCCAGGAAGGAGCAGAACTGGGGTTTGAACCAAGCTCTATTGATGCTGAAATTGTGCTTTGCTCACCCCCAGGAGCTTCATCCCATGGCCTGGGCCCCTCAGTTACAATAACGAATGCTATCTACACTTTACAGGTATTATTTCGCTTAAAATTCTCATGGCCAGCTTATGGGTTGAGCCCCCTGTCAACATCCCCATGATAACACTAGAAAAACCGGGGCCCAAGAAGCTTGTAACTTGCTCTAGTTCACCCCACAGGTAAACGTGAGAGCTGAACTTGGCAGCCTGCCAGCCTGAGCTGCCTGACCTGGCTGCATGAGGAGCGTAGACACCATGGAAGACAGAGCAGTGGCCCAGGGTCCACAGGGGACCCCGAGAGACCAAAGGCCAGCAGGGCTGGGTGGCTTGGATGGGGGGGTGGTCAAGCAAGGGAGATCTGCTCCTGGAGTGATGCCAGCCTACCTACCCCTCCTTGCCTACCAGGCCCATGGCTCTTGGGGAGGTGCTCAGGATGTGGGCAGAGGCGAATAGACACCTCAGCAGGCCCATTAATCCCTGCCTGGCATGTCTAGGCCATAGGCTCAGACACGGGGCACTCTTTGTTACTGCCTGTTGGCCTGCATTTGTCACTGGCAAGGATGTGATGTTTAGCACCTGTGTGTCTCTGACTGTACCTGAGGGGGTTTCTGGAAGGGGATCCTAGAAGGTGCTCAGACCTAGGGTGGGGGCTGGGCCTTCTTACTGCCCCATCTTTGAGGCCCACTCAAATCAGGGCTGGCCCTGATGATGTGACATTCCTTCAGCTTCCAGAAGCCTGGCCCCATCCCTAGGGGTGCAAGTGGAAATGTTTCCAGGCCTGTCCTCGGGGAGCCCTGCACCCGATGCAGGGAGCTAGGATGGACAGGAAGAGGAGAAATGGGAAGCAGATGCGACGGAAGTTCTAGATCCGCTCGGTCAGCAAACACTCATTGAGCACCTTCAGCCCACAAGCAGGAGGCTGTCTTAGGTGCCGGGGGTACTGCTGTGGACAAGATAGGCAGTTGCCCCACGCAGCTTTGATTCGGCGAGGAAGGCAGAGGATAAACCAGGAAGTAAACAGACAAACGCACCAGTATCTGATAGCGTCCTGGGATGCTGGAGAAAATGATGAAGGCCAAGGGACGGAAGATGACTGGGTGGGGGCTCTGGGCCAGGAGGTGGTATCCCTTACTTTAGAGCACGTGCTCAGTGAGGGTCTCTCGGAGGAGATGATATCTGAGCCGAGACCTGGAGGCTGAGAAGGACCCAGATGGGAGAAGGAAGAACTGCCTTCTCCCACCTGCTTTCTCCCACCCCGCTTTGGACCGGGCATGTCCACAGTTCCTAAAACATTTTCTGCCTTCTATCTCTTCTGCTTTTCTCACAATGGCCCTGAAAACGAGATGGGGAGACTTGAAGTACCCAATGTGCAGCTGAGGAAACTGAGGCTGGAGTGAAAGGGGCTTGTAAAGTTTGATGCCTGAATGCCAGGACCAGACCCCGCCCCCTCCCTGGGGTCTGGGGCTCCTCCAGCCACCCCATCCGCCAGCTGGTTCCTCAATGCCCAGGTCTGGGCAGGCTGCAGCCAGAGGGGAGTCAGGCAGTGGGCATCGTTTCTCTGGGGTCACGGGGCTGGAAATGTGGGCTGCTGGGCAGGGCCCGGGAGGGACAGCAGCTCGGGGCTGGGAGGGGGGTCCAGAGCGGAAGGCGCCCAGCCCTGATTGGAACAAGGTGGCTGCACTGGGAACTCAGCTTGGCGTCATTGATCTTGCCCGGTGTTCTAGCCACCAGGCGGGGCCAGCGCCGGGCAGGCTGCCGGCTTTCCCAGGTGTGGGGACACCCTGGGGGAATGGCTTTTCATGTGGTCATGGGGTAGGCATGCCACCCAGCACGTGGGGGAAGCCAGGGCGTTGGGGGCACACTGGCAGTTGGGCGGGGGCGGGGGGCATCCTGGAGACTTAAAATGCCACAGCCAGCAAATGTCAGGCTCTGGAGACAGAGTCACAGACTTGAGGCGCTGAGACTGACAACAGTAGAACCCTCGTCCCTGGAACTCACATTAATTGAGTGCTCCCCGTGTGCTCGGCACTGTCGCCATCACCACACCCGAGGAGGTGGGTTCTCGTGTCACCCCCACATGGTACACAGACGGAGGCTCAGCAGGGTAGAGGACCTGCCTGCGGTCACACAGTTACAAGGCTTTTATCCTAGAATATACGATCCCTAGGATCAGAGAGTCTTAGGGGGTGGGAATCACAGCTGGTCAACACTGGGAGGACCTTGAAGATCCTTGAGTCCAAGTCCCTTATGCCAGAGAAACAGGTCGGAGAAGGGGACGTGGTTTCCTGAGGTCATAGCATGGCTAGTGGCCAAGGTCAGGACTCACCACTCACCTTGGGAGCTTGGATGGACCCTGAATGTGGGGTCCAGGGAGGGGGCACTGGGCCCCTTTGACCCTTAGTTAAGACCTAGTCTCTCGCATGTTACCAAACTTTCTGGTAGGTAACTGACCGTTTCCTGCTAGCCCACAGGGAGTTCTTTGAAACATTTAATTGAATACCTCCTGTTGCAGGGAACCTTTCCTTCTAATCTTGCAATCCTTGTGGGAGGAGTTTGGTCGTTGATGCAAGTCCTCTTGGAGCCACTGTCAGTTTAGCAGAGCAGGATGGGGCTAGGGACAGGGTTTGGAGAATTGAGGGCCTGGAACAGGGGAGGGATTAGCTCTTTGGGATTCTGCACGGCCAGCACCCCCATCTCTCTGTCCTCATCTCCTTCTACCTGCCCCCTCCCTGTATGCAGCCACACTAGCTTTCCTTGCTGGTCCTTAAATACCAATCCTACCCCTACTGCCGGGCATTTGCTATAGGCTTCTCTTTCCCTGGAGAGCCCCTCACATTCTGTCTGCATGGCTCCACTCACCACCTTAATCAGATCCTTGTCACCCTCTGTAAAAGACCTTCTCTGAGGCCCTGTGCTTCAATAATGGCAGAATAATGGAGCCCAAAGGTGTCCACATCCTAGCCCCTCTAACCAATAACATGTGGCCTTACACAGCAAAAGGGAGTTTGCAGGTGTGATGAAGGTTAAGGACTTCAAGATGGGAAGCTTATTCTGGACTATCTAGGTGGCTCTAATTTTTCACAAGGGTCCTTGTAGAAGTGGAAGAGGGAGGCAGGAGAGGACAATCAGTGGGTGATGTGACATGGAAAACTGAAAGAGTCACCATGGAAGGGAAGTGGGTGGCCTTTAAAAGCCCAACAAGGGGAGGAAATGGATTCTCCCAGAGCCTCCAGAAAGAAACACAGCCTTGCTTATACCTTGATCTTAGCCCAGTAAGACTCACATAGGACTTTTGACCCCCCCCCCCCGAGCTGTAAGATGGTACATGCATGTTGTTTGAAGCCATGAAAATTTGTGGTAATTTGTTATAACAGCCCTAAGGAAATCAATACAGCCCTGTTCCTTGATTTATACTTCTTCAGCCCCTTTATCCTTGCCTGAGAGATTATGTCTCTACTCATGAACTATCTCTTCTCCCCCGTAGAATGTCAACTCCAGGGGGGAAGAGTTTTGTCTTTTCACCTGGTGGTGTCTTCCTAGTTAGAGTTGCCAGATTGAGCAAATAAAAATACAGAGAATCCAATTAAGTTGGATTTTGGACCAATGACAGGCACTTTTCTCGTATAAAGTTATCACAAATTTTGCGATTCTTTATACATCTGAAGCTCAGATAATCTGGGTGTCCTGTATTTGGTCTGGCAACTCTATCCCCAGTGCCTAAAAACATGCTTGGGTACCTACAAGGGTCTCAGTAAACGTCTGTCCAATGAATGAAGTACATAAATTAACGAATGAATGTTAATTTCTAGTTTAGGAATCTGTTTGGTTTTCAGAGTGCCTTCTGGATAAAGGGTATTTAATAGCAAATAATCGAGGCAAACCGTGTTCCGGCCCTGGCTCCACACCTGGTGCTGTTCTGAGTGTGTTACAGTTGTTGCCTTGTTTGATTCTTACAGTAACCCGATGAGGATATTAGCTCATTTTCCAGGAGAGGATACTGAGGCCCAGAACGTTTCCCAACTTGCTCAGATTCTAGCAGCCATTTGAGTAGCTCAGCCAAGCTACTCAAAGTCTTTGAAGAACCTGACCTGGAGAACATTCTAGGTTCATGTCCTGACACACTTTCTCACACACAGTAGATCTTCTCTAACAGCCCATGATGACTTTGCAAGCGGTACCCTCCCCCATTCTGGGACTCCAGAACTCCTCCGTGTGCACTGAAGTCCCATTCTAATTTCCCTTCATTAGGAGACCATGCTCCCAAGATGCCTCAGCCCCTCTCTTCGCTACTCTTGTGGCCCCTGCCCCTGACACTGACCTCCCTGAGATCAGAGAGGGGTCTCTTTCAGCTCTTTGGCTTGAAGCTTAGAGCCTGGCTCCAGGGAGGTGTCTAGAAACATTTGAAAATGGATGGATGAATGAATGAATGGGTGGATGAATGAATGAGTGAATGACTGAATGAGGGAATGAATGGATGGAAGAGGGAATGAATGAACATTCAACTATTTCACACTGGGCTTTAGTTTTAGAGTCTATTAAAGGACAAGAAGAGTCTCTCATCCTCCCACCCCATCTCTCAAAACACATTTTTTTTTGATTATAAGAATAATACACATTCATTAAAGAAAAATTGGAAAATAATAAAATTACGAAGAAGAAAATTAAAACCACCCATAATCCTGCCACCCAGAACAATTGTTAACATTTTGGTTTTTAGCCCTCTGGTGCTCCTACTGTACGTATAGATTTAATTTCTTCTCTCCTCCCCCGACCTCCTTCTTTTCTTTTCTAACACTGGGAACATATATTACATACTGTTTTCAACCTGCTTTTGAAACGTACCAACATATTGTGTATGTTTCCTGCCCTGCTCATCAAATCCTCTCCCCCTTGGCAGGGCAAGCGTCTGTGCTGTAGGGCATGGGGGTGGGGTGGCAGGGCGGCGGGGGGTGGGGGGGAGATGTGTGAAGACACCCTGCTTCCCCTGCTGGACCACCGTAGTGTTCCCTTGTGGCTGTCCCTTTCGGGTGTTTGTGTGTTTGTTATGAAGGCACTGCCGGGAACACCCTGGTATACACGTCTTAGCCCCATTCCAGATTCCTCCCTTAGGACCAGCTCTGCGCCAGCCAGTTCCACTGGGCTGAAAATACCCATTTATTCAGCCATTTGTCCACATTATGGTTTAAGGCTTATGGTTTCCATCCCAGATACTTAGATCCAGCCAGAAGATCCAACCCTCACAGATGACTGCAATCTGAGGGTGCTTGTGACCTCGGGCATGTGTAGACCTCATACTTGTTAATAATACTCTACCTGAGCTCCCCACGTCCCAGGCCCTGTGCATCTCCATATGTCCTCACAAGCACTCTCCAGGGGCCGGCATAGCTGTCTCCCATCTTACAGATGAGGATCCTGAGGGTCTGAGAACTAAGTGGCCTGGCTGAGGTCTCAGAGCGGAGACACAGGGCACCTGGGATCCGCCTCAGGTCAGCCTGACTCCAGGGGAGGATGACTGCCCCACCCTCCTGGGGCCACACCCAGGTAGACCACTGATTCTGCTCCACGGAACTCTGGGCTTTCTAATCTGGGGCAGCAAAGACCCTGCCCCAGTATTCCTCCTGGCTGCTCCCCAAGGGGTCACAGTCCAGCATCCCTGGGAAGCAAGGACAGGGCTTTGATCTAAAACCTGGTGGCCAGATCCTGACCTATGTCCTGATGACACCATGCCTCACCTCACCCTCTCCATCTATAAAATGGGCGGGCAGATACTCAGAGGACAGCCTCCTGGGCTTACGGCTGCTTCAGCAGAGTGGTGGTGATACTCAGTGCTGAGTCAAAGGGAGAAAGAACTGGTCAGGTGCACCGCCTTGCCAAGCCTGGTCCCAGGGGCAGGGGGCGATACTGGAGTGAGGAGGTCTGAGTACTAGGCTGGGCATGGGGAACCTGACAGCCCCAGATGGAGCCTGACCCCCACCCCCCAGCCCTAGCAGATGGGAGGCTATTTTTTAACTGACCCCACAGGAAGAAGAGGCCAGAAATGAGTTCAGGGGGTTAACCCAGGGCCCCAGGGCCCCTTCCTATTTGCATCCTCTTCCTCCTCTACCCAGGGAGCTGTGTGGACTTCATCTGGAGCTCCCTGAAGCCTTCCAGAGCTCCCAGGTCAGACCGCTGGAGCTAGAAAGCCACTATATGGCCACAGAAAGATGTGTGGGGAATCTGAAACACCCAGAGCCTGCCTGCCTTCCTGCCACCTGGCTAGGCCATCTCCTCCCCTGCCACGTTCCTGGGGACCCTGGGCAGCCCCTCCCTGTCTCAGCCTCAGTTTCCCCACCTATCAGATGACGGGTCCCCTGGAGGCATCTCTGAGGCCTCTCCTAGCCGGGAAACGTAGTTCTCGGTTGAGGCCTGTACACTGTGCCATCAGTCAGGGATTCCCGTGAAGCCTTGTCCCTCAAGCTCCAGCCCAGTGGACAGGGGCCACTGGCAGGTGTCTGGGGACTCCCAGGAAGAGGAGGGACTTCCTGGCCAGAGAAGCAGGACCAGCCTGGGTAGGGGTAAAGCAGCTTCCCCTTGCGGCCTCCCTCAGACCACATCACCAGGTGTCCTTTGGTCCCCACGGGCAGGGGTTCCTGAAAAGTCAGGGCGTCTGTTGTAGTGGGTGTGGCCGCTCATGCGTGCTCCTTGGCGCGTGGAGGGGGTGGGGAGAGGGCGGGGCCTAGGGAGGAGGCGGGGCTTTGCTGAGGGGGGACAGAGGCCCCTGAGCTACGACTGAGGCCCCGCCCCACCACACTCACAGGTCCTACCCAGAAGCCCTCGCTGGTGCTGGTCTGACCCCTGTGCTAAATGCTTGGGGGGGGGGGGGGGTTGGGGGCGTGCGGTGGGGTGCATGTCCAGGAGGGTCGGGGTCTCCCAAATGCTCTCTGGGCCTCAGAAGCCTGGGACCCCAGGGGATCCGTAGCAGAAGCTGACTCTGACTTGCCTCCTTTTATTTATTGTGTGTTTAAAACAATGCTGTTAATACACAACATCAGTGGGTCTCTCACACAGCACACCCCGACCCCTGTGATACAGCTGGTTTTGACCCTGGAACGATGTGAGGGTGGGGGTGCTGACTCCGGTGCAGCATATAAAAATCTGCCTGTAAATTTCGGCTCTCCCCAAAACTTAGTTAAGTTACTTTTCACTGGAAACCTTACGATAGCATAAACTGTCAATTAACTTGTATGTCACATGTATTCAGTACCATAAAGTAAGCTGGAGAAAAGGAAACGTTACCAAGAACATCAGAAGGAAGAGAAAATACTTTAACAGTACTGTGCTGTATTTATGGCGAAAAATAATCCACCTATAAGTGGATCCTTGAAGGTCAAAGCCGTGTTAAGGGTCAGCTCTAATATGAGCCCGCTGGAAAAAATTGGAAACTATAGAAAAACACTCCCAAAATGCTGAAGCCTGAAATCTGAGAGCCAGGGTGAAAACTCTGAGCCTTAATAGAATCGTATCCATTCTCACACGCTGAGCATTTCACATGGGCTGCAGGGCGGAGCTGAGCACTTGTAATACTGTCTCAGTAAGTTCTCTGTACTGTCATTCTCCTCATTGTGCGGATGAAGAAACTGAGCAAAAGAGAGGGCAACTAGCCATAGGGGAGGGAGTGGCAGAGCAAAGATGCCAGGCCTGGCTAACTGGCAAGTGCAGATGCTCTCCAGGTCCAGAGCTGGGCTCCCTGAGCTGACTGTGTTTACTCATTCATTCCTCCCCCTGTATTTCCTGAGCCCCTCCTCTGACTTAGATCTAACTCAGCATAGGGGGCTCGGTTGTGAACAAGACAGCCAAGGCCCTCATTTGAGCCGTCTGAATGGGCACAGGCTGAGCCCCAAACTTGAGCAAAAGCTTGATCGCAAGTTCAGGTTGTCACCGACTGAGCCATAGTCCTGTCTCCCCCAGTCAGTAGGGGCCACTGTGAGCTTTTCTTCAGCCGTGATGTATCTTAAAGCCCAGGTCGGAGGCCTGAGGAAAGCCTGGGAGGAAAGCCATCAAGAGCCTACCCGCCACTTCCGGCCCACTCTTCTGGGCCAAGCCTCCCTGGGGCAGGGGCCGGAGTGTTGGCCTGGGCCCTGATCCAGCCGGGGAGGGCAGAGAAGTCCAGATCCCCTCTTGCGCTTGGCTGGGAAGCGAGTCTCTGCTCAAGTATGGGGCCGCCCCGGGAGTCTGAGCTTGTGTGTACCACTGAGGAGCCCCAGGCAGCCCTGCCCAGTTCAGGTCAGCCACTGGAAGGGCTTGTATGTCCCCAGATCCTTGAACTGGGTCTTCTCTTCCTGACAAAGCCCAGGACGCCCAGCAGACCACCCGAGGGGTTGTCACTCCTCTCATGTCGAGAAAAAAGCAACACGGGTCTGGGTTCCCTTGCCACCTGTGCTATATTTTGGGGGTCTGCCCATGTTCCCCCTCTCCTCAGACAGGGCCAACTACCCAATCTGTGGCATTCAGTACAAAATGAAAATATAGGTTCCCTGTTGAAAAGGCAAGAAAAAAGCTCCTAGCTTTCCCCCGTAGTATCTCTTGACTTGTCATGATGTCTGTATTCGCTATTTAATGTTACATTCCCTTGGACATGGAGACAGTGTGCAGTGAGTGCAGACCCTCAAAGACATCCCCCCCGACCAAACCTTGGCATATGGGTCATGTGCCCCTGTCTTTCCCATGCCCACACTCACGTCTGGCCCTGCCTGTGTGGGCAGGACTGAGCCCAGGCCCCAAGTCCCCACATTCTCCTCTGTCTCATCCGACTTCACTTACAAAGCACAAATCCAAAGACGAAATTATTAAGAATTTCAAGATGGCAGCTGCAGAGCATTAACCCAAGCATAGGGGACCCTTTTGAGTTCAGAGCCCTGGGGTCGCCCCTGGGGATGCAGCCAGAGACGCCGCCCCTGCCTGAGGGAGAGTCCCAGCTCAGATATGGGTGTCACCCCACCCAATTCCCATCACAGCCCCTGACATGCAGGGGTGCGGGGGTAGGAAGTGTGGAGCAGACCACATGCATTCGGGAACTGTCTTTCATGCACTGGGCTGTGCCTGTGGAAGGCGTGGGCAGAGCCTGGCCTTGAACCCCACTATACTGCTTCTAAACGACGTGATCTTAGACAAGGGCCTTCGTTTCTCACGTTCTTCCTCTGCCAAATGCGGATGAAAATATTGACCCTGTAGGGTTGTGGATCTTAGCGGTGATGTGTGTAAAGTGTTGAGCCCAGTACTGGCAGGGTGAATTTCAGAGGTGAGTCAGGGCAGAGGAATGAGCACCAGGCCAGGGTGGTGGGCCCTAAAACAGGGGCAGAGGCACGTGTGGTTGTGTGCCCCTTACCCCACATGGGGCACCTGAGAGGAGAATTCCCGGGGACGTCTCCAGGCCAGTAGACTGGGGCAGGATGCTGGTGCACTCGGTGGGAGGGACTCCTAGGAGAGCTAGAGGGTCGGGGAGAGGAACCAGAGGGAGAGGCCCCCGCCGAAGTGCTCACAGTGCCATTACGAGAAGGATAACACAGGCCCCGGCCGGATGAGAAAGAAGCCCTTTGCCTGGGCCATGTATGGACCTGGGCTAGCCAAGGGATTTTGGCCTGGCTTTCTCGGAGCACTTTCCAAGCTCAGTTCTGGCCATGTTGTTCCATGCCCTCTCTAGGCCTCAGTTTCCCATCTACGCCCTGGTGAAGAAGAGCCACTGTACATCACGTGTCTTCTGAACGGACCATACACTGTGTTCTACACATCTCCCTTCTTTGGCCCTGAAATGACAATTGGTCCATTTCTCAGATGAGGAAACTTGAAGCCCAGTGTTGACTCACCCAGCAAGAAAGGGGTTCTGATTGGCCAGGCTTGCGGAAGTGCTACCGGCTCTTCCTGGGAAGGGGACCAGTGGAAACAAAGGAATGCTTCTCCAGGGAGACCTCAATGAGCTCCTAGCCACGGTGCTGTGGTGAGGCACACAGGCTCCAGATGCGGGCTGCATGGGGTAGAACCCCAGCTGGGGGATCTCAGGCAGGTTAACCTCTCTGGCCTTCAGTTTTTTCATCTATAAAACTGACTTAATACTAGCATTTGTCTCATAGGGTCATGAGGATTCAGGGAGCAGAAGTGTGGAAAGCGCATCGCACCTGGCACTAATAAGAGCTATATGTCAGTGTTTGCTGCTGATATCCTAACCATTGCAGAGCTGAGCTGTTATAATTCTGTTTCCTAGACAATAATGCATTTAGGAATTCCAATTTTGTGCTTTTCCATTTTGCACTGAGCATCCAGCTATTATCTCTTTCAAGTCTTGAACAATTTCCTCTGTCCTTGAAAAAATAACTCCTTGCCCCCATGGGGCCTGTAGCCTGGGTGGACTGAACACGGCTCCCTGGAGCAGCTTTTCCCAAAGAGGGTTTCTTGGCACACCAGCCCGAGGAGGAGCCCATGTTCCTCAGCATTTAAAAGCTTCTGAAAATCCTTCAGCAAAATACTCTGTCGAACATGGTTAGATACACTCTTCCCCAGTCTTGTTTGGTCACAGAGCCCCTTTATTTCTGCTCAGCACCTGACACCATCTGCCGAACACACGGTGGGAGATGCCCCCCTCATTTCCTGGTTTCTAGGAAATGGCAGAGCCGAGCGAGCGAGAACTCTGAGTAATGCCCCTCACAGAGAGGCTCGGTTCCACCCCTGCAGAAATCATCTGCACTAAAGCTCTCCCCTCACTGCTCTGCTCGGGTCCCCTGTGCCCTCCCCTTTGCTGTCTGGTTCAGTCCCCACAGCAGCCCGGGGAGGTCAGTAGTGTCACTATCCCCATCTCACAGATGAGGAAGTTGAGGCTCAGGGAGGTTTAAGTGACCACACAGCCTACTGGCTGATCTGGGAGACAAACCCACAGCTTCTGATTCTGAACCCCACATTCTTTTTCTGAACATTGATAGGAAAAGCACAAATAGATTTCATTCTGCCAGGATCAGTCTTCCCCAGTGATTTGCTTTTTAAAAATCTAAAGTGTTCCCCCCACCAACTATACACTGAATGTATTAGAAACTTAAAATCTTTAGTAACTTTTCACCTGATGACAAAGGCAATCCATGCTTGCTGTGTATAAGATTTTTTAAACCTTTTGAGTTGGAAACAGAAAAAGGCCATAATCTCATTCCAAGAGATAAAGCTGGATGAGCATTCGGGCCGACACTCTCCTTGATCTGCATGGCCCAACAAGGTAGCTGTCATGTCCAGGAGACTATTTAAATTAAAATAATGAAAATGAAATAAGATTAAAAATTTGGTCCCTCAGTTTTTCTAGTTGTGGACTGGGTGGGCACATTTTTAGGCACGCGTGGCAATGAGCTACAGCATCGAGCAGCACAGACCTGGGACATTTCCATCATCCCAGAAAGTTCGGTTGGACAGAGCTGCTCTAGTCTTTTCCTAGACGTAGCCCGATGTACATGCATCGTGATTATTAACATTCCTGATGAGTTTCCTGGATATGTTGTATGTCTCTGCCTGGCCTCACCCACGGAGGGAAAAGGTGCTCCGGAGACGAACACCAGATGCAGGGAAAAACAGTCTCAAAGGAAATAGACCGAATGATAGCGGTTTTCTCTGGGTGTTGCGATTACAGCTTATTTTCAAATTTCCTAGATCCTTCAGGAGATCTACAACGTAAAATGCAGGTGGGGTGGGGATGTTGATGGATTTGTTTTTTTTCCCTAGTTAGTTCTCACTGCTTCTAAAAGCTTCAAGGTATGATCTTACCTGAGGCTTAACTTAGTAGTAGTAGTGTTTCTTAGATTGTCGACTCGTGAAGAGTGGGAGCCTGCACTAATTTTATTCCTTGGAATAAAACACCAAATTGGGAAAGGCAGACAGTGTTTTTTTTCTCAGGCCCAGAGCCCTCCAGCCTAGGGCTGTTCTAGGTAGGGTGGCTTCCTGGGCACCCAAGCCACGCAGTAGTTCACAATGTCCTGCTTAGAAAAACCCGATGCTTAGTTTAATGCTCTGGGCTTGCCATCCTGAAATTCCGAATGATTTTTGTACAGGGGGCCCTGCATTTTCCTTTTGCGCTATGCCTTGCACAGTGTGTCGCCAGCACCAGGGCTGGGATTCTCCTCAGGATGGGTCGCATTTTGACTCGGAATCATTGCCTTTGTCCTCCTCAGACCACAGATGTGCCCATCCGTGGAGCACTCACTCTACGTGCCTGAGAACAAGTATGCTTCGGTCTCTCAGACATGTGCCTAGAGAGTGACAAAAATAGGGCTTGCAAGTGGGCACGGGAGGGCCCCTGTGGTCTCTGTTCACACACGTACCCATGCTCAAGGTGCACGTCTACGCTGGCCTATTTCAGAGGCGGCCCGGTGCATCATGGGATGCTCTGTCCTACATCACTGCCCAGCTTAGATCCTGCCTGGATTCCCTGCCCTGAACTCCATGCCCGACCTCTAGGCCTGGCCCACCTCTCCTCTAGCCTCTTCCTCCTCAACTTTCCCACAAGACCCACAAGCTCTCCGATCTCTAAGAAACCTGTTCTATGTGGCGTAGATCCACCCCTTAACTCATACCGTTAATTTTGCATGGATCATCAATGTTCCTTCCTTCCCAGACCTACTCATCTCAGACTCTACCCTTCCTGGGAAGCCTTCTGGAAGTGTTTGAGAAGGGCCTAGAGGTGTGTTGGTTGAATAGAGGAGGCTATAAATCACTTTGGCATCTGGGGGTGTCAGGGCTTCAAGAAGTGGCAAATTCTCAGGCCTTCAGGAAGAAGAGATGTCTGCCAGGTAGAAGGAAGAGGTTTGCTAGGCAGGCTTTGATGACAGACAGATTCTCACATGCATTTGGGCTTCACCAGCTACCAGCTGCATGACCTTGGATGAGTCCCATCCCTTTGCTGAGCCTCAGTTTCCCCGTCTATAATAACAATAACTCCTAGTGCATGGAGATGAGGTGAAATGAGATACTCATGCAAAGACCACACAGGGCCTGGCATACAGTAAGTCATCAGCAAATGCGGCTCCCATATCCCTTCCTCATTGCCTTTCTCCTCCTAAATAACTACTTTCGCCCAGTCATACCGTCACTGAGTCTGTTCATGTATTCATTTCTGCAACAGAGGTAGGGATAGCTGTGATGAAGATTTCATGAGGTCATGGGAGCATTTATGGAAGTCTCAGAAGGCTGAGATTTTACATGGATAGGGAGGGCATAGACCAGAGGGATGCTGGCCTATCTCCCTGGGGCATTTTCCAGAGGCAAACTCTTTCCACCTATCACTAGAACTTTGGCTCTGGTGGTGGTGGGGGGTGGGGTGGGCTGGGGTTAGTGATCTTTGCCTTTCATTTGCTCCTGTATCCCCAGTTACCAGAACATTGTATGGCATGCATACAGTTGATGCTCAATAAATATCCATTGGAAAATCAGTGGTGCCAACTGTACCTTATCACGTTCCAAGTCCTGGGCATGCCAAGAATACTGTCTCCAGATTAGGATCACAATGTAAGCCACACGCATTTCTGAGTACCTGCTGTGTACATGGTTCTGCCCAGCCCAGGGCAGACCCTTCCTCTACATCCTAAAGAGGTAGGCCCAGGGGGAAGATGACAGAACAGTGATTTGGCAAGAGGAAGAGAGAAGAGGGGTAACCAGCAGGTCCTGGGCTGGCAGTTCAGTGTTTAAAGATTTAGAAAACACCAATCACCAAATAATTAGGGACAAAAGCTCCCTGCCATGATTGCACCATGTACCATTAACTACAACGTTTGAGTATTTTCCTTCCAGTCTTTTTTCTAAAGCTGCCTTGCACTCAGAGCTGGCTTCCTCTCCTCTTGGGAAGGTAATGGCTGCTCCATAGAGGACCTCTGGGCCCCCTACCACTCCTAACATGGGGCTCCTCACTCCAACCTTTCTGGATCAGATAGATCTACCTAAAATAGGAGGGTGTGCAGAACCCTGGCAGGGGCTTTGCAACAACCCCCTTCCTCCATGGGCAGGGACCAGGACTCAGGTCCACTGATGGGGGACTGCAGGGAAATTCTCAGCATGGGGGGCACTTTCTGGGACTGGGGGGATTTTGGTGCCCAGGCAAATTAAGTTTCAGGCAGCAACATGACCAAAATGGATCTTTCCTCTCCTCCCCGCAACTACATTTCACCCTGTTTTCCATATGAGGGCTCCGAGTTTCCCCTTCCCTTAATACCTTCTGCTAGCTCTGCACCCAACCGCCTCTCTCATCTCAACTAAGGTGAGCGCCTGGCTGGCTCAGGCCGTGGAGCGTGAGACTCTTGATCTCAGGGTCATGAGTTCGAGCCCCATGTTGGGTGCAGAGATTATCTAAATAATTAAAAACTTGGAAAAAAAAAAAAAAAGGTGAGCAGACCAGCAGACCCACTGGTGCCAAAATATCATGACTACAGGGACCCAGATGGGCGCCCTAGAGTAGCCAAGTGCTCCCTGTGAAATTGTGGTCACCAGGTCACAGAGTGAAGGACGTTTGGGGGGGGCGATTTTGGTCACCCCTGCAAATCGTAAGTTATGGGCATCCACCCTTTCCGCCCACATGTAAGTCTGAACCTTTTGCCAAAAACACTTCCCAGACGCAAAAGAAAACCCCAAAGAGGAACCTAAACCTTCATGCCTGCGGTGCCGATTGGACGGGAGCACTCGGGCTCCCACCAACAAGCGTTTCAAAGAATGAGCCAGCCGGCAAAGGGGGAAGTGAGGGGCCCTGCTGGAAACCTCCCAGGCTGGTCAGTCCTGGTTCATTCAGTCGCTTGCCCATTCATCCTCCCTTTCCTCTACCCATTTAGCAAAAAAAAAAAACCCCTGGGTGGTCCTTCTTGACACATACAAGGCGGGGGCGGTGACGGTGAGTGACGGTGGGGCAGGGCATTCCCAAGGCCTGGAGGGGACAGGGGAAGGACCCAGGGAGGCACCCCAGGGGGGCGGCCAGTAAGCTGGGCCTTGAGAGAAGACAGGCAGCTGTCTCACTTTCCCTATCCCGCTCAGAGTCAGACAGGCTCCTGCCCAGGACACAGGGGAGGGGACATTAAGTAGCCACAGTCCCCAGCATTTATGGACGGCTTGGCTCTGCACCAGACCCCCATTAAGCACATAATATAAATTCTCTTTGAATCCACCCAACAAGCTTTGAATTGGCTACTGTTTGTTCTCCCCATTTTAAAGATGAGGAAACTGAGCTCAGTGAGGTGAAGTGCTTTGTCTAAGGCCACACAGCGGGGAAGTGGCAGTGCCCGGCTACAGCCTGGGCTTGTAACCACATTTTATGTTGCCTTGTCCTCAAAGAACACCCTCTTCTCTACTACCCTCCCAGAGAGCCCTTGACAAGGGGCCCCACAGTCTCTCTACAGTCTCCTCCATGCTTACCCCTCTCCGGCCCTGAGAAAACCAGACGTGGGAACATCTGCCATGGCATGTGATGAAACTGCAGATGCAGAGCGTGGCTCCAGCCCAGCCAGAGACAAGACAGTGAGCCCTTGCTGCCTGCTGGCCCACGCACGGGGCTCCAGGGCAGGTCCTATTCACTAAGGGAAAGCTCCCTTGGAGGTCCGTGCTCCCAGCCCTATTGCACAGAGGCGGAAACTGAGCTCAGAGAGGTGAATTAACATGTTGCCTGCTAAACAGCTCTGACTTGGTCATCCTGACTCCTACACTGTGGGCCAGGTGGAAGGTTGTCGCTGGGTAGACAAGAAAACTTGGTTTCTTGCCGCTGGATTGAACCTGACACAAGACCAGACTCCTCTTCGGACCTCCGTCTCCCCATCTATTTAGTGAGGAGGTGGCCCTCTCCATCTGCCCGGTCCAATATTTTCCTGCATAGGCTCACTGTTTCTGGTTCTTGTGACTTCTCAAGGTACGACCGGGTCTCACTCCTACCCCAGGCCCACAGTTCCTAGAGTCATCCGTGCCCGTCCCTTGCACAGGGCGGGTTGGGGGCTGCCTTAGGGAGGGGCTACTTCAAGGCCAATGACAGAGGGCCCAGGCTCCACTGGGGGCTAAAGCTCTTCCTTCCTTCCTTCCTCCCTCCTCATACTTCCACCAAGTAAGGCGGGATACGGGGAATTAGGTGGGCACCAAGGCTGGCCCTGGGACTGAGAGCTTGGAGGAGGCCAGGACCCCTTGGTGGTGGCAGGTGGTCCTGGGGAACATTCCTGGCAGAGGGGGTGTTTGAGCTCAGTTTTGAAGATGGGATGAGACTCCTCAGCTACCAAGAGGGCACACTCTGGGTGGCGGAATTGAGGAGGGGCCTGCAGATAAGGCATTTCCAGGAGACAGGAATAACGCCTGGTGTTTCTGCCGCCTGGCCCTCCCCTGCCCCCAGCCAAACTCTGAGGCCAGGCCTCAGTTTCCCCTCCTACTGAGCAGTCCGGACTGGCTCAGAAGCAAGGCTGGGATCAGAGGCTGCTGCTCCCCTCTGCCTCTCAGAGCCTTCTGGAAGGTCAGGCTTTCAGGCCCTATTGCTCAGGGGCATTCTTCTCCCAGCTCCCCTCCCCTCCGTAACCTCCCCCACTGCCTCAGGCAACCAAGTAAGCCTCAGCTTTGATGCGGCCACCTCAAGCCTCAAGGCCCAGGCGTCAATGGGCCCTCTATGTGACCAGTGGGGCCGCTGGGGGCCGCCAGCTGCCATCGTGGGTGTGGGTAAGGCCCGGACACACAGTCCCACTGTGTGGGGCTGGTTCATGTCCGCCCAAACCCTGTGGCCGGTGGGGGACTCCCAGGAATGTCTCCCTGGGGGGCACTTTGGACAGACAGGGTGGTCTGGGGAGACGGGGGGTGTGCAGGACGGCCTCGGGAGCCCCCGTCAAAGGGGCCCAGCAGACGTGGCGTCAGGTAAGCACCATAGTGGGCGTGGGGTGGCTGGCGGTCTGTCTGGTCAGTCCGCTCATCTCCCAGAGTTGGCAGAGGAGGGTGAGGCTGCCATGGGCACACCACTCAGGGTGACCTACTATCCTGTGGTACCTGGGGTCTGGGACTTTCAGGGCAAAAACCAAGAGTCCCCTGTTGTTGGCTTAGGAAAGGATAGTGACTGACCTCCTTAGTCTGGACAGTTTCCTCCCTGTCCGGTGACCTCTGAGTCAGACCATGGGGGCTAGAGCTGTCCAGTGCCATTTTGCTCACCCCCTGCCTCTACCCAGGTCTGTCTCATGCCTGAGAGGCCATTTTCCGTCTCTCCCAGGCATCTTAACAGGAGGAGCTGCCAGCCGACTACCCAACCACTGCTGAGAGGATCTTGGCGGGACCGGTGACCCAACACACCGGCTGTCCGTCCACTTCCACGGGCTCCAGCCACCCTGGGGGTGCCCAGAGTCATCTCATTCCCGCCTCCACACCTTTACCCCAGGCTGTTCTCTCTCCTGGCATTCCTTCCCCCCTCTGTCACTTCTCCACCTAACCAAGACCAGCCCGAATGTCACTTCCCCAAGGCAATTGTTCTTCCTATCCCCGGGTGGGCTAGTCTAGTCCCCTTCGTTGAACTGCTAGACCCCCCATTCTTCCCTCCTCATAATATCGATCACACCCCAGCACAATTTTCAGTTTCCTCATCTCTTTCCACACCTGACTTTGAGCTCTTTAAGGGCAGAGAGCCTGACCCAGTCACCCTCATATCTGAGATCCCAGCACAAGGCCAGCCTCACGGAAATTGTAAGAATGAGGGTGTTTATTTGCGATGTCCTCTGGGCCGGGCACCCTGCTCACTGAATTCTCTCCAGAGCCCCTTGAGTTCGGTATGATCATAATCCCCATTTTATTTATGGGAAAACAGGTAGAGAGAGGTGAAATGACTTGCCCCAGGCTACCCAATTAGCAAGGGGCAGAATCAGATTCTGGAGCCAGAACTCGAATCCCCGTGCTCCACTCCCTGAGGAGTTTTTGTGTAATTACTGGATACGTGGAAACCTTTGCCTCCCTTGGTTCTCCTAAATGCTACATGTTGCAGTTCAGACCCGTTTCCTCCAGTTTCCTCCCCAGAAGGGTACCCCAGTGGGGAGAGCTCTTGCCTGCATGGGTGTGGTTAAGGGGTGTGCTGCGAGGGGGACACCCCAGAGAAGGGCCTCATGGGCAGTTTAGGACAAGGGTGCCGGCCTTCCACGGAGCTGCGGGTGGGCCCTTGGTCATCCCCAGGGCCATTGCCCGTGTTTATCAGATGGGGAAACTGAGGCCCAAAGAGAGGAAGGGACTTGCCCGTAATCATGCAGTACGTTTGAGTCAGAGCCATCAGCATCTCCATTTCTCAAAAAAAAAAAAAAAAAAAAGGAATAAAAACCCTTTGTCAGGGGCTAGTCCCAGCAAAGGAAGAGGGGGAAGAATGGAGAACTACTGGGGGCCTAGGGGTGCCCCAGGAGGTCCCTGTGCCCTCTCTCTCCTTCCATTGTGGTGCCTGCAACTCTACTGTCAGGCTGCCAGCTTCCTGGGTTGCATCTTGTCCTCTTTCCCCCTCCCCCTCTACTTCACGGCCTCCGCCCTCTTCCTAGTCCTCTTCTCCCTAGGACCATGAGTTTGGGGTCCCGAGGATGACCCCTGCCCCCTGCCGCCCTCCTGCTGAGGGGCTAGGCCTGGAGGTCCTGCTCACAGGGAATTCAGGATGTCTGCGTGCTGGGGTGGGAACGCGGGACAGCTTTCCTGTCGCAAACCTCCAACGAAATGCAGCGTCTCCTTCCCCAATGATTTTGTCCCCAGTGGAAATCACAGATGTTCTTCCGTGTCGTGAGAGCTGCGGCGGAGGATCTGGAAATGCCATTTTCGCTTGTCACCGCTGTGCGGTGGCTGTTGCTAGAGCTCCTGAGCTCTCTGCGCTCCGTGTGTCACGACAGAGGCACGAGGTCCCAGCCTCATCACTTACTTTTTTTTACAGCTTGATAACCGTATTTCCACAGATCTGGTCCCCTGCACAGTCCTTCGGATTTGGTTTCATGCCCTTAAAAAGTGTGACTCTGAGAAGGCCTCTATAGTTTTCAGAAAGATCTGTGGCTCAGAACGAGTTAACGACCCAGCGTGGCTCAGTGTGGAGCCCAGCATTTTACCACCCAGAGGTTAGCTCTCTCTGGGGACAGATTCGGCAGCGGGAGCCCTGTGACTCTTGGGGGACAGATCACCCAAGTAATCATGCTGTAAGCAGGATGTGGGGAATGGAGCTGGGAAGGAGAGACGGGGCTAGCCAGTGTGGACCAATGCCTCAGACCCCAGACCTGGAACTGTCCACATGGACCCCAGCTTACAGAGCACATCTATGTCCCTGCCCACCAGGAATCAGCCTGCTGTGCCCAGCAGCCTCTTGTCTCTGGGCGCCACCAGCTCTCCTCTCGCTTGCCCTCCGAGCTGCTCTCTGCCCTCTCCATGGCCTTAGGAACCCATCTTAGGAGGCAGCTCCCTTAGTCCAGTCTCCCCAGATTCCTTTGTTTTAAACCCTACATTTCTCCATCTTGCTCATGGAGGGAGAAACACAGATTACAAAGACCCAGCAAATGGTTTTTATAAACTCTTATTTTCTTGCCACAGACTGCCTTTAATTAGCTCTGGGGACTACAAAGGGAATAGCGTTATAATAGGAGCAGCTTGAAGGAAGGAGCCACGGCTGTCAGCTCCCAGACCTGAGGCTGTTGCCTGTCACCAGCCACAACCAGGTTTGGCGGGAGTGCATCCGCCTCAGGGACGGCAGCCCCCCACTTCGCCCCCCAGCCCCAGTCCCCATCTGCAGCCGTACAGCCTGCCTCAGCTTCTCTCCAGAGAGGAGGAAAGGGTCCCACCTCAGATAAGCCCTTGAAGAAATCTTTAAACAATAAGAGCCCAAATGTGCCTCTGCCCCTGCCCAGAGCTGGCCTCCCAGGGACTAGCTCTGAGTCACACTGTTAGCCGGCAGCAGGACAGACCGACAGGCAAAAAGGCAGACAGATAGTCAGACCATCTTCTGTCTCTCAGCTGACCACCTCAGCTGAAGAAATGCAACAAAGTGCCCCCCCGAACCCCCCAGCCCTTGGAGTTTTAGATACATTCAGCCCCTCTATTCTAGAGGAGAGCCTGTCTCCGTGTACAATCCCGAGGCACTACCTCATCCCCAGCCCAACCCCAGCCTCAGACGATCAGAATGCCACAGCCAGAGCTTCTCCATTTGGGACCATGACAGGTCACCTTCCTTGCCTAAGGCCATTGAGCAAGGTAGTCAAGACCTGGGGACTCAAGCTCAGGGCCTCTGGACCCCCATCTCAGGTGTCACAGCCTCATCTGGACTCCTGCTGGGGGACGATGGGGAGGACAGTAGCCGGCGGATGTCTGAGGTCAGGGCTCATCAGCCCTAAGAGCCAGGCAGAGGCAGGAAAAGTCTCCCCCCGGGAATGGAGCTTCCATCAGAGCTTCCAAGTAGGGGATCCTGGAACCCTATCCATTTTGAAGGACAGAGCCCAAAACTCTGGGTCACTTTAGGCCATGAATAGAGGCAAGAGCCACCTAGAAACACTTTCTTCTCCCCTGCGGCGGAGTCTGTAAACCTTCCCCAGGCCTGCTTCCCCGACGCTCAGCCAGTTTCTTGCATCCCAGAGCTATGCAAGTTCTCCACAAATGCCTGTAGCCTCCTTCTCCTCCCTCTGCTTCTCACCACCCAGGATGACTTGGAAAGCCTGGGAGAGATCCTCAGAAAGATCTCCAGATTCATGGCTCTTGACAGAAGCTGGCCTGGCTCTAGGAGACCTGAGTGTGCCCCGGAGAATGCGTCTGCCTGAGCTCAGGTGGAGGGTCCGAGCTCCCCGGGGTGGGCCACGGGCTGGGGCTGCAGGGTCCCGGAGCCCCGTCAGTGAGGCAGGAAGCCTCAGGTCACGGGAACACCTTCCATGTCCTCACCACCTCAGGACCCTTCGAGGTTGGCCGCTGAGGTCTTGCGGCGTCCATTTCCCCCACCACTTACTGTCCCCACCAGCTGAGGATAAAAGTCCCACAAAAGTCCACTCCAGGAGACCACGGAGGCCACCAACCCCCTCTTCCCACCTCAGGCTTTCAGGAGTCAGCCGACATAGGTAAGCAGGCCGTGCACTTGAAGGCAGCCTGGGTGGTCGGTCCCGGACTGGCCACAGCTCCCCACCCAAAAGGATCAGCCCAGGGCCCTGGGCAATCGTTACTCACCGCGGATGAAGGTTGGCGAGTAGGTCGGGAAGGAATCGAAGATGCTGTTCGATGCCATGCCCCTCTCTGAGGAAGGCGAGAAATCAGACCTTCCGGGGGTTGGCTTGGGATTGACTTGGTTGGCTGTTGTTTTATTTTTTCCTTGTTACTTTTTGAAAATAAAAGGGGGGGGGTAGTGGTGTCGCTTTTTGTTTGTTTTTTTTTTGTTTTGTTTTGTCTCTTTTTTTCCCCTATTGCTACGAAAAAGAAAAAAGGAAAGAACGCGAGAGTGTGTGTGTGAGCAAGAGAGAGAGAGGGAAAAAAAAATCCCCAAGAAAAGTAAGTTTCTGTTTGTACCCAAGAATTTGGATTCCCAGTCCCACAGGAATGTCTAGCCACAAATTTTCAACAGAAGTGTATGCAGAGTGTATCATTAGATGGCGGGAAGGAGCCTTCGGCAGCCAGGGCGGAGGAGCTCGCTGGGCAGCGAGAGCAGAGCCAGGCCCAGCATCAGCGCCACGGGGAATGAATGAATGAGGCTCGCCCCTGACAGAGCCCGGGCTCCAGTGGGTGCGAGGGCGGCCTGGGGGTGGGGAGGATCAGGAGCCAACCAGCTCCCGCGCAGGGCCCTGAAGGCGGCTGAGGGCCTGGCCCTGTGGTTCTGTGGTTGAGGGACTAGGCCTTCACAGTGTCAACCCAACCTCAGCTCACAGGATGCAAGAAGCCAGCTCGCGGCCTTGGCCCATTGGCTGGGCTGGGGTCACCTGGGCTGTGATGTCACGGCCTCTTAGAAGATTCTGTAGCTGTCTCTCTCTCTTTTTGGAAAAAATGAAAAGAGAGAGAGAAGGAAAGAAAGAAAGAGAAGGGGAAAAAAAAGTGATGGCTTTTATTTGTGGCCTCAGCACGCGGCCCAGGAGCAGAACTGAAAGCAGGCGGAGGGGGTGGCTGGGCGGTGGTTTGGATCCTGTAAAGGAGACTCATTTTTAATTAAGGCCAGGGTTGGCCTGGGCGGGCTGGGAGCCCCTAGGGCCCTCACCAGACCCACCAGCGGGTGGTAGGGCTCCCCGCCATGCCCTCCGCCCCGGGGCTGCGGCTGACACCCGGCCACGGTCCGCCACCACTGCTGCCAGGGAACAGTCCACATGTGTGGCACTTCGGGGGGATTTCACAGCAGCTGGAATTAAACACAAAGGGAAGCACTCGAAGTGGCATCACCCCAGTGCGGCCTGCCCGCGGAGGCCTCCCTCATGAAAGCTGGCAGCAGGGCCGTCTGTGCCAAGGAGCCCGCTGTGGAGCTCAGGTTCTGAGCCCTGAGCTTGGCGTTCAAGGCTCTTTGCTCACTTGCCCACTTTAATCTCCTCGGAGTTCTCTGTATTAGCTGAGTGTGCCTGGGCTCTCCTGCTTCCATGGCTGTCTCCTCCCCCCCCCCCCCCCCACAACAAACACACCCCCACCATTACCCTTTATTAGGGCACTTTTGGGATTCTTCATGTCCCAGAAGGGTTCAAGGCTCAGAGGGACTCCAAAGTAGAAAAGACATGGGAAGTGATTCAATCCTACATTCTGTCCCCAGAAGCCTGGGCAGGTGGGGACCAGAGTCGGGGCGGAGGTGGGGGCAGCGTGCAAGGTGGTGGTTTTCACAGTTTCCCTTGTAAGCTCTACTAGCCCATTTCGTAGGTCAGACACTGAGGCCCAGGATGCTGAAGTCAGCTTGTGCAAGGCCACAGAATATTGTGAGTGGAATTAGAACACCGGCCTCTGATTTACCAGCTTGGCCTCTGCTGTAACACCACAGCACCCTGTCGTGCCCTCTGGGCTCAGTCCTGAGGCCTCGGGAAGCCCTCTGCCCCCCCGGGGGCTGCCCCCTGGCCCCTCTCAGGGTGCCCAAGCTTGAAGCCAGGGCCCAGCACCCATCCTTGCACTTGTGGGCGTCTCTGAAGGCCAACAGAGTGCCCCTGTTGGATGGGCACGCAGAAGGAGGAAGGGCTGGTCTACAGCCCCCAGAAACCGGTTTCCGCCCGCAGCCACACTGGTCACCAGGGAGCAGTACACCCTTGGAAACTTGCTGCCTGTGCCTCCTTGGGAACCCGGTGAAGGCTCAGTCTTTTGTTCCTCAATGGCGAGTGGGCGGTGGTAGTGGTGATGGGTTGTCATCTGTCTCGGGAGGAAGCAGGTTTATGGTAAAAGCCACAGGGTTCTGGAGTCAGAGTTGAGTTCCACTCTCAGCTCTGCTGAATCCCAGCTACAAGGCCTAGGGCAAGTCACTTCCCCTCTCTGAGCCTCAGTTTCCTTCCCTGTCAAATGGGGATTACACATTTCTCGGAGGGACAGGCAACCGGGTGATGTCTCCGTAGACATGTTTCCTTGCCAGAGTCTCCGTGACGCAGTTTGGGGTCTGTTATGAGTAGGCACAGGTAAAGAAGCATCGGTCACATAGGACGACAGACGGCCCCCACTGTGAGCCAACCATCTGGCTCGGCCTGGGCAGGGCTGTCTGAGTCAGTGGCACACGGCGCCTGCTGAGGGGCCCTGACCTCCTGGTTCCATTTGGAGTCGATGTGAAACAGATCAGAGACAGACATGGCAGGAAAGACCCTCTTTGACAGAAGTGGAAACTGAGGTTCCCCCGAGGGGCACCCTGTGAGTCAGTGGAACCCTGGCCCCCTGCTTCCCAGCCCAGGAGCGGTTTCCGATCCACCAACACCACCTCCAGTTTCTAACAGCCCACCCTAACACACTTTGCTGTTTTTTCCGTGTGTCAAAGCGGGTCCCCCTAGAATAATCAGTAACTTGGTCCGCCTGGGGGACGTCCCCTCAGCTTCCCCGGGAAGCTGCGTCCAGGCCCAGGAGCACATCTGGGCCTGGGAGCACATCTACACAGCAGGTGGCTTAGTGTGATCCTGGGGCAAGGCAGCGAATGCTGACCGGGTGCCTGGTTGGGTCCATCCTTCAGGAGGCTTCTGATCCCCGCATGCCCCCTCAGAAACATGTGTTAGCCTGAATGAACCCCTGGAGGCTGCTGGAGAAGCAGAAAGGACATTCCTGAGGCTTGACTTTGGAATACTCCTGAAGCTGTGAGATTGTGGGCCAGAGGATTTATTTTTCTGAGCCGGCTTCCTTGCCTGTAAGATGGGGCCAATGGCAGCACCTGCTTCTTGCAATTGCAAAAAGGGATTAAGTGAGAAAATATTAGGAGCGCATCTGGCCTAAAGTAATTGCCCAGTTCTTGGAATTCCCTTCCTTTAGCTCAGACTGTGCTCTCTCCCACCATGCAACAGGCTGCTGGGTATTCTCTTGTTCTCCACGGAAAAAAACGCCTGATACCACAGTGGCCTCTGAACCAATCAGATCAGGTTATTCTAGAAATTTGGTTGAGGAAGGGAATCATTGAAAAATAGTATTTATGGGTGGCTGGGTGGCTCAGTGGGTTAAAGCCTCCACCTTCGGCTCAGGTCATGATCCCAAGGTCCTGGGATCGAGCCCCCAATCGGGATCTCTGCTCAGCGGGGAGCCTGCTTCCCCCTCCCCCTCTGCCTAAATGAAAAATAGTACTTACGTGCCATAAAGCTTTTATTTTAACTTTAAACTTATAAATACGCATTCAATGGTCTTTATCTTGGTCTTCTGGCTTAAGCCAGCCCCCAAGGCATCTCCTGCCATTTCCGGTTTGGGCTTCTTTGAAGTGGCATGTAGTATAAAGATACCAACGAAGCAATCCGCATCGAGGAGAATCTAGATTTTACTATTTCCCCCAATCTTTGACCATGTCCCACCCATACCAAATTCAATTTATTCTTAGCACCTTGCCTTGGCCAAGTCTTTCCAAGGTGTTCAACCTAGTTTCCTAGAAAGAGACACTCCTGTTTTACATTGCATCATTGGTAACATTGTCTTGCTATCAGTAAGGGTCCAACCAGGAAAACAGAAGCCGCTTTGAGTATTGGAAACAGAGGAAAGTTAATTGGGGGGTTATTGGCAGCACGGGCGATGGAAGAGCTGAGAAACGAAACCATGATGGTGGAGGATCCCGGAGATCAGCCACGGCAGGAAGCCACTGCCACCCTTTGGAGAGAGAGACACAGGGAGAGGCAGTGTCGCCAGCATGCCCTCCCCACCTGCGGAAGCAGAAGCGCAGTAGAACAGAGTAGCATTTGCTGGAGACACAGAGGGGACTCAGCTGCTATGGCAATGCCCTGAGACAAACAACAAAGGGGCTCTCTCTTCCTCCTATCCTTTAACCTCCTCCCAGTGCCTCCCAGCTGACTTAATAGAACCAGAGCCCAGCATTACAGAGCCTAACCGGGAAGGGGGTAGAATGGAACTGAGGGCAAAATGGCCCCACAATGGTGTAATATCCAATGAAGTTTTGTAACCATGGAAACCCAACTGGCATCAATGGGTTTGAGAACAAACCCAACCGATGTTTGCGAAGTTGCCAGCTCAGCGGGTTTGTGGAAGCAGAAGGTGTGGATTCCAGCAAGGGATTTGCTAGCCAAGGGGATCGATTGGTCTACAACTCCGGTAATAGCAGTGAACCACACGAGTTGGTTACATGGAGATTAGTTAAGAAAGTACCTACTATGAATGGTGATAAAATCTGTTTTCTCAACCAGTGTGCATTGCTGAAACTTTCACCATAACCTTGGGTTACAGTGACTGGGGAGAGATGCCACTGATCATGAGAATTGGCTGCTGGGCTCAACCTTAGAAAGATGGCATACTCCGGCGCTCATGGGGCCTTCCCAATATCCTGCAGGACAGGGCTGGCTCTCTTCGATTTTCTGATGAGGAAAAGGCTAATCCCAGGGATTAATCCCCAAGTTCTAGCCTCTAGGAGTCAGCTTGGATGAAAAGGGCAGCAGAATTGAGGCAGGTAGTGGTCTTAGAGTTCAAATTCTGCCTTTCCACCGGCAAATCACAGTGCTGGGCTCAGGGAAGGTGCAGGAGTGTGACACAGACTGCAGCCTGCCCACGGCTCTCCACCTTCAGGCTCCTGCATGGAGATATCAAGATAAGGTTCCCCCGGTCCCCTCCCCAATTCCCTCCAACCCCAGCCAGGTCTACACCCTGTCTAGCGTAGGCCCATGTTCAGGGTAGAGGGTGAGGCCTTCAGGCCACACAGCCCACCCAGGAGCCAGGATACCCAGGCTAAAGTCAAAGGATCTGCAGCTAAGAGCCTACCACTCAGGAGGCACATATGCTGAGAGCTTTATGCACAGTGTCTCCAGTGGTGGCCTTTCAGACTAGCCAACCATGCCCAGTTTCCAGGGGACCAGTCAAAGAGGCGAAGAGACCTGCCACGGTCACCACTTTGCAGGCGGAGGAAGCAGGATTCAACCCCAGCCTGCCCACCACTTGCTTTCTGGGCTCCTTCTCCCCTCCCCGCCCTCTGCCTCTCTCTTTCCTGTTGTTTGTTTAAAAAAAACTGCTCACGGTCCCCCCCTTCAGCACCAAACCCCTCCCCGTCCTCCTCCCCCTTTCTGCATTAGCCCCTGTCTCCCGCCCCCCACCCCCGTGCTGGACCCCTCAGGGCCACGCCAGGGCAGCTGTGTGGTCACATAGGTTCGGTGTCACCGAGGACTTTATGACTGTCGTTGGCCACAGCATCTGCCTCACCAAGGACCCAGCAGCTCTACTCAAAGCTTCTCCTTCTGCCTGAAATTCCACCACGGGTGCCCCCTCTGGATCCAGATACGGGTTAGTCCTAAGTCCTGTGTTACAAAGGCGGACATGACTGGGCATTTGACCATGTCCCACCCATACCAAATTCAATTTATTGTGTCTCTCTCTCCAAAGGGTGGCAGTGGCTTCCTGCCGTGGCTGATCTCCGGCATGGAGCAGTGGAGCCCCGCAGTGGGGTTGGCCACCTGGGGGAGAAGAATGGGGGCTGAACTCTACCCCAGACGGGGCCATCACCCCTCTTTCTGGGGGGAACGTCCCCCACCTCAACTAAAGGATCTCCGCTGCTCCTCCATCCCCCACCCCACTACCACCTTCGCACAAAGCCAACCAGGCAGATCCCGCAGAGGTGGTTCTCCCCACCTCCCCAGCCGGGGACACCGAGGCTCCCGAAGGAAAGTCCTCACACAGTCACGTGATGAGAAGGGGACTCGACGGCCCACGTGCTGTTGCCATGTCCCCCGAACCCCTTGACCTCCCTTCTCTCCCTCAAGTCCGCTCAGGGGAGGTCCACGTGCTGGGGACTTGGAGGCAGAAGAGCCAGTTTGGACCCCGGCTTTGGGTTTCTAAGTCATCATGTGGGATGTCCGTTGGTCCTATAAGCACCTCACCACCCTCACCTGTAAAATGGGGAAACCCCAAAGCCCCTCTTTCCCAGGGTGTGCAGGTGAGGGGGGACCCCCGGGAAGGGCACGTGCCAGGCACTTGGCAGGGGAAGCTGCTACGGGTCTGAGAGCCCTGGGCAGCCACAGGGGTGGGGGTGGGATAGGGAGAGGAGGAGGGCAGAGCTGGTGGCCTGAAGGGGCACGGGACTGACTCACAGCCTTCCCCTGGTTCTTGGGGCCCCCAGCAGATTCCCACCACCCAGTCTCACCAAGGCCCTATTGGGAGAGGCCCTGACTCTCCTGGCAGCTAGGGGCTGTCCCCAGCAGAGGGCTGCCTGAACCTCGGTCCCAGGCCGCAGGATAGGGCATGCTGGAGAGGTCACTCCGGCCACAGCACATCCTCCCTGAGATGTTGGTCAGTCCCGCGGCCTCTCGCGTTCCTTCGAGACCTGGAAAATCTTGCCCATAAGACGCTGCCCCCACTCGGTGTCCCAGACCCCTCAAAGGAAGAAAGAAAACCCCAAACTGCAGCCCCTTTGGCTCCTAAAACCATCTTTCTCTGAGTCTTTCGGTGGAAAAATCTATTTTTAGCATCAAAGAGCTCTGCCAGGGGCCTAGACCTGCTGAGGGACAGCTCTGTGTGACCACAAAGGGGCGGGAGGCAGGCATTCCTCAACGGGTGGGGTGGGGGGGTGGCAGGAAGGGTGCCCCCACCCGCAGGGCTGGCTGAGGGAGACCTCGGAGGGCCCCAGGTTGGGCACTCCTGCCCGGGGCTCCTCCCTTCCCATTCAGTGAGCTTTCTGGGCCAGTCCTGTGCCCCACCCCGTTCCCCCGTTCCCTCTCGCACAGTCTCCCCACAAACCCGATAATAACAACCGTGACAATAATCATAAACTAGGGCTTACCATGGGCCAGGCATTCTTCCAAGAAGCTCCTGACAATTAATTCACTTAATTCTCGTGGTAATCTGACCATCGAACAGATAAGGATCTTGAGACTCAGAGAGGTTCCCTGACTTGCTTAGGTTCGGCTCAGAGGCGTGGAACGAGGATTTGAACCCCCACAGCCCCATTTCACCATGATTTAGTTAGTCTCATTTTACAGCTGAGAAGAGGCGGCTCAGAAAAACAGATGAACTTGCTCCGAATAACCTGGATGTGAAATGGTAAGGTCAGGGTTCATGACCAGGCTCTCTGACCGTGGGCCCCTGCCTCCGGACACCCGGGACTTCGGTTACTCCTCCAACACGTGGGGTGTGTGTAGGGGGGAGGGGAGGTACTCTCATTGTACTGAGAAGGACACTGAGGTCCAGAGATGAAGGGACTCCTTTGTGCTCGCGGAGTTAGAAGACATGGAGTTGGAATTCCCAAAGACTTTTCTGCCCCTTCCTACCTCCCACCCTACCCCCAGCCCCCCACTCCTAACCCCCCGAGGGCTAGGCCCCAGGGGAAGCCATATCAGGTTGTAACATTTAAAAACTGATCTGGTCTTAAAGTTATCCCTCCGCTCTATCTCGCTCCCTTCCTCTCTCCTTTTCTCGATCATAATGACCCCATTTGCAGGGGTGTGCCGACCAGCAAATTTGCTGACCTAGGCAAAAGGGGGGGGGATGTCATTATGTGGTTGGGAAATGGTGGGGCATTTCATATGCCACCGATCCAGCATCCCAGGAATTTCAGTAACCCTCAAGGAAATGAGAGAATTAGCTACCATCCAGGCCTGTGGCTTCCTTGTCGCTGTGTGTGTGCATTTTCTTGTCTTTAAACTAGGGTGCTTTAAGCGTCTATACATAAGAGGTAGCATTGCAGGAAGAGGGGCTTTCTGAGGCGAGGAGAAAGCCCCTGTAGTCAGTGAGGTTACAGGCTGAGGCTGACACTTAGGGAAACCAGGCTCCAAGAGGGACAGGAACTTGCCCTAGGCCACGCAGCTAAGGCCAAGATCTATATCCAGTGACTCATCGCCTGATGCTCTTTCTGTGATGTCAGACTCCGCAACGGACTTGCTGTGTAAAATCAGACAAATTCCTTTCCTTCCCTGGGTCATTTCTCCTCATCGGTGGAGGGAGGGGGTGAGATCATTGTCCCCGTTTCAGTTCCCCTATAGACAGACCCCAAATCTCAGGAATATGTGTAAGCAGTGTATCTGGGAAGTGACCGCGGGAAGCAGGGATGAGGGAGGGGAGGGTGACACAAGGAAGTAGAGGTGGCCCATCCATAGAAGGTACCAGAAATAAGCAGCCATTCTGGGCACCTGGAGCTCTGCCCTTGGGGATGCCCGGACGACTTAGCCGCAGTACTGTGAGGAACTGCTCTGCAGGGGAGGGGGAGCCGGGGTATGAATTCACCAAGTCTTCTCTCTCCTTGGTTGAGGGTTGTGCTGTGAATAATGTCTCCCTAACAGTTCTCACTTTTTGCCCTGGACAAAGTTCACTCAAGGCCAGAAAACACTCTCAGGCCAACCTGTCCTGTAGGGGAACAGTCTATTCAGGCTGAATAGATGATTTCTAAGGCATCTCTCGGTGCTTGTGGTTCACATAGCTGTACCTTCATCTGTATCTGCTCTCAACCCTTCTAAACTACCAGGACATCAGGAAACGGATGTGTTGGCACAGTTGGTGGGATTCAAGATCACTCCCCCACCACTTGTCCCAGGGCCTGAGAGTCCCTTGTCCATGCTTCCACTGTTAGCCCTTGGTTTTTAAATAGTGTCTGGTGGAACCCTGGTAGGCAATACCTTGGGGTGGCCCGGAGCAGGGATGTACCAAGGATTAAGTTGAATGGAAGAGGGGGGAGTCTGTTCTCTCCATCATTTCCACCAGAGAAGACTGCTTTGTCTGTCTTTTTATTTTTTATTTTAGCTTTTATTTTTTTCAAAGTTATAAATGCTCATAGTTTAACGAGTCAAATATTTCTAAAAGACTTTCCTTTTCACTCCTTAGAGAAACCATTTCCAATTCCTTTAACTGCTCCTTTTAGTATTTACTCTATCTCTCCAAAAAACATGCTTACCAAGCTCATTGTGATTCTTCACTTCTAGGCATTACCTGTTGACCTTCCACCAGGGAAGAGGATTTGGCTCCCACCGGTCTGGCCCTCTCTTTACCATGCAGGGCCTTTCCATCCTCTCAGGACAGTTATTTTAGTTAGGTTAATTGTTACTATTTGCCTTTTTACAACTGGGTAAATGCTTTTGTCACAGCTGAGTCATATGTACGTTTTGATTACATTTTGATTACATTTCCTTGCTTGCACAGCTTTTTGTTTTCCCTGGAGTTGTAGTTTGTTTAGCTTTTCATTTGCATAATTTTCTGTGTACTTACCACTGATTCATCCCAAACTCTCCATGAGCTGTCCAAACCTCCTACTAGGAAATTCAATAACAACAGGTACTTTATTTAATTTTTGAAGTCCTCTTTCCTGGAACCCCCTACCTTCTCCAGTCTGGACGGGTTGCTCTCTAGCCTGTTGCTCAGCTGTCAACCTGGGATCTTCTTTCACTCTCAGTTGATCTTTCACTTTCATTCTCTTTGCGCCTCTTGCACGGGAGTCTTCCTTTCCTGGATTCTTTCTCTTTCTTGGTTTACTCCCTTTGACGGAGAACATCTTCTGGTAGCTTCCTGAGAAAGGGTACATTTATTTGTGAGCTTGTTACATCGATGATAATTTCAATCATACTTTATGGTTAGTTTGAAATAACTTCTCCTTTTCAGAGATCTTTTTCTATTGTCTTTTTGCTTTTTGTGCTGCTATTCTTAAGTCGGATGACATTCTAATCTCCAAGAACAGCCTGTTTTTTTCCCTCTCTGAAAACTTTGGAGATATTCTCTTTGTCCTAGGTGTTCTAAAATTCTACAATGAGGTGCCTTTCTGTGATTCTATTTTCATCCACTGTTGTGGACATTCAACCAGCCCTGTGATCTGAACATTCACAGTGATCATTTCCAGGTAGTTTGTATGGATTATTTCTTTGATGATTTTCTCTCTTTCTTTTTCACTGTTCTCTCTTTTTGTTGAACTTTCTAAAATTCTAAATTATTTAAGATTCTAATATCTTTTAAAATTCTTTTTTAAATTTAATTTTATTTTTTCAGTGTTCCAAGATTCATTGTTTATGCACCACACCCAGTGCTCCATGCAATACGTGCCCTCCTTAATACGCACCACCAGGCTCACCCATCCCCCCACTCCCCTCCCTTCCAAAACCTTCAGTTTGTTTCTCAGAGTCCACAGTCTCTCATGGTTCATCTCCTCCTCCGATTCACTTTTCCCCCAATTCACTTTTCCTTTCCTTCTCCTACTGTCCTCCATGTTATTCCTTATGCTCCACAAGGAAGTGAAACCATATGATAATTGACTTTCTCTGGTTGACTTATTTCACTCAGCATAATCGCCTCCAGATCTGTCCATGTTGATACAAAAGTTGGGTATTCATCCTTTCTGATGGAGGCATAATATCCATTGTATATATGAACTATATTTCCTCTATCCATTCATCTGTTGAAGGGCATCTTGGCTTTTTCCATGGTTTGGCAATTATGGCTATTGCTGCTATGAACATTGGGGTACATATGGCCCTTCTTTTTACTGTATCTGTACCTTTGGGGTAAATACCCAGTAGTGCAATTGCAGGATCATAGGGTAGCTCTATTTTTAATTTTTTAAGGAATCTCCACACTGTTTCCCAAAGTGACTGCAACAAATTGCATTCTCACCAAAAGTGTAAGAGTGTTCCCCTTTCTCCACATCCTCTCCAGCACTTGTTGTTTCTTGTCTATTAATTTTGGCCATTCTAACTGGTATAACAATGTGGTTTTGATTTGAATCTCCCTGATGGCTAATGATGATGAACATTTTTTCATATGTCTGTTAGCCATTTGTATGTCTTCTTTGGAGTAGTTTGTGTTCATGTCTTCTGCCCATTTTTTGATGTGATTATCTGTTTTTTGGGTGTTGAGTTTGAGGAGTTCTTTATGGATCTTGGATATCAGCCCTTTGTCTGTAGTGTCATTTGTGAATATCTTCTCCCATTCCGTGGCTTGCCTCTTTGTTTTGTTGACTGTTTCCTTTGCTGTGCAGAAGATTTTTATCTTGATGAAGTCCCAAAAGTTCATTTTCGTTTTTGTTTCCTTTGTCTTTGGAGACATGTCTTGAAAGAAGTTGCTGTGGCCGATGTCAAAGAGGTTACTGCCTATGTTATCCTCTAGGATTTTGATAGATTCCTGCCTTACATTGTATCTTTTAAAATTCTTATTCTTTCTTATTTCCTATTGCTTAGTGTTGTGTTTTTTTAGTCTTTTGAGGGAGGGTATCTTTTTCTTTCAATGTTTCTATTGAGTTTCTCATTTCTGTTAGAGTAACTTGAATTTGTACTTTTTGGGTTTTAATGTTCACATTTCATATCTGTTTGTTCTTATTGCGTAGTTGCAGTACATTCTCTTATCTCTCTGAGGGTATTAATGATAGAATTTTAAAAAAAGATATAATCTCCCTGCCTGATGTGCTTCCTTTAAGTTACTTTTTTTTTTCATTTTATTTTGCCTTGTCTTTCCTAGTAGAGGTTTTTGTCATATGGCTGATGATCCTTCTCTGTATGATTTATTTAGTAGTGGGGGAACTCTAATAAGAAGCTCTGTGTAATTGTGTGGGACTGCCTGATTCTGGATTTCATATAGAAGGAATCTGGATCAGTCATTTCCTTGTTTCGTATTTTTGGATCCTTCCCCTTAGTCTGCTGGGATTCCCTGGAGTAGACTCTTCTTAGAGGATATTGAAGTGACTGCCAGTGTTCTGGGGCAAAAAGGTCTTGAATGCATGTATATTATTTTCACTTGATCCTTCATTTTTGGTATGGTAGCTTCTGCCTTTTATGTGGCCGGTCCCCTCCTATCCAGAGACCCTCTGTTTTTTTCTCTCTCCAAAAAATAAGCCTCAACTATTCCAGTGGGGTGAGGGAGAGGATCTGAGGGTCTAACTACTTCCTACAGATTTTCAAATACTCCTGCTGTTCTCAGTCCCTTCCTTACACATGTTTTGTGCTCAGTCCCTGGTTCTTTGCTGTTTTGCCATGTAGGAAGCTGAGCGGCTCCCTGGCTTTCCCCACAGCTCTGTCTGTGGAGAATTCATGTCTCTTGGGTCTGCCGAGTCAGTGACTTCTTACACAAATGATTTCCAGATTCCTACACGCTGTTGTTCTCTTTTTTCCTGTTCTCTTTGACCTTGTAGGCTCAGGACTAAAAAACCTTCAAAACCAAAAAAACACACACCACCAACCAACTAACATCGACACTCTATAGATAGGAAGCAGAGGTAAATGCATGCTTTTCATCCACTCCCTTCTGTTTTCTAAGTTGTGGGGAAGATTTTGTTTGGAATATCTTGTTTGTGTTTGGGGAGCCTCAATTTTTTTTAAAGCTGCAAATACTCCCCAAATTAACTTATAAATTATATTAACAAACCCAATCCAAACCCCTACAAGATTTTTTTTTTTTTTACAGAACTTGAAAAACGGTTTCTAGAGCTCGTGTAGAAAAATAAATGGGGGGCACCTGGGTGGCTCAGTGGGTTGAGCCTCTGCCTTCGGCTCAGGTCATGATCCCAGGGTTCTGGGATCGAGCCCCGCATCGGGCTCTCTGCTCGGCGGGGAGCCTGCTTCCTCCTCTCTCTCTGCCTGCCTCTCTGCCTACTTGTGATCTCTGTCAAATAGATAAATAAAAAATCTAAAAAAAAAAAAGAAGAAAGAAAAAATAAATGGCCAAGAAGAGCCAAAATGACTCTGTAAAGAGAAGCAAGAAGGGTAAGGTCGTTCTGCCAAACACCAGGATCTGGGATGTCATGGTCATGAAGTCAGAGACATACTGCACAACTGGCCAATGAGTCAAAATAAAGAACCCAGAAACTGATGCCTTCTAAGAGCGCATTGGTCAGGATCCTGCAGGAAATGGATGGTATCCTCAAAGGTCTAACCGGGGGGCCTTAGCGAAGCAACTTTTTAGGGACATGTGGGTGGGGTTAAGGGAGCCGGCCTGGGATGCTGATACCCTCCTTGATGCCGGCAGCTGTGGGAAGCTATCTCCCAGCCCAAAGGGACCAGGAACTCAACATCCCTAGTAGAGGGGATGACTCAGGGAAGGAATGCAGATATAGGGTGAAGGAATGCCTCCTGCCAGTGCCTCCCACTGGCTGAGCCCCCATCCCCACCCTTGGGCTGGGAAGCCAGAGGGCAGAGACTCAGAAGCCAGAGGGCACAGAGCCCAGATGAGGCAGGCCATTGGCGTCAGCCCCCAGGTGTGCAGAGGAGGTAGAGAGAGGTGAAGAGCAGCTCTGAAGGAGGGATGGAGTAGAAGCAATACCTGTGGAAGTGGCCACCTACCTACCAGAGTCTCCGCCCAGAGTTCCCACGGACAATGCAAACGTCACAGCTCCCAAAGTGACTTCATCAGATGCCATCCCCCCTTCTGTGAATGGCACTGCCATCCACGCTGTCCCCACCCTGGATCCTCGCTCACTCTCCACTCTGCGTTTACTGGTGACTTTACCCTTGAAAGAATCCTCATACCACCTCTGGGCCCTCCACCTGCCAGCCAGATAAGCGGGACACCTGTCCATATCCTATCTGAGCTATTACTGACTTCCCACTATGGACAGGCAGCCCCAGGATTCCCTGCATGGGTTCCTCTTGCCCCTGCCTTCCAGACCTCGCAAGATGTTTCTAGTGCTCCTGCTGCTTCCCATCTCGGTGACCACCCCTGCCGTAACCTCCCCTGGGAGGCCTGCCTCCTCCCTGCCGCAGCTCCTTGTCCTTGGAGAAGTTGCTCCTTATCCGGGCTCCTTGTCCTATCCATACTCCTAGCTGTGTCTGTTCCGTGTGTCCAGCCCCCTCCACCGGTGAGAGTTTTGGAAGACAGGAAGTGCGTCCCCGGCTCCCAGCACAGGCATCCACCAATGTTTGTTGAATGAATGCATGAGTGAATGAATGTCTCCACTTTGCTGAAACACTGAAGAAGAGGGAGCTTGGATACTTGGGCCAAAAACTCATTTCATTTACTCAATACCTACATCTTGTGCACCTACTGTGTGTTACACTGGAAGCTTGGGGCTGGGGATACAACAGTGAACACAACAGGTCTGATCTCACGCCTCACAGGACTTAGAGTCTGATGGAGCAACAAGAAACTTCACAGAGCATGATTTCATTTTAGTTATAAAAGCTTCATGGGGTCAGTGACAGCTGTACTTGCGGGGGTGGGCCCACATGTCGGGGGGCAAGTTCTGGGTGGGTAGGCCTGCTGGAGGCACTGCATGGGCCAAGAACAGAGGAGGGCAAGAGGTTGACTTGGTTCAGGAGGTGATGGAAGGTACTGGCTGGCCGGGAAGAGAAGAGAGGCTGAGTAGGCAGGCAGAGGTTGTCTGCGTGGGAGGCGGGTTTGAAAGCAATCCCAGGTGAGGACAGTGTTGACAAGTCTTGGAGTGAGGGTGTGACGTGATCAGAGTTGCATTTGTATAGTTTTCTCTAAAGAACTAGTTCATGGGGGGGGGGGGGGGGGGGCCGGGTCAGGGATGCATGAAATCTTCAGCCCCTGTCGCTGAGAACAGGCTGGCATGGTGATTCCCCACCTCCACTCCCTTCACCAGCCTCTGTGGGTGGCTTCCTGTTAAGGTTAGCCCTGGGGTTCTGGTCCCAACCACCCTAGAGATGAGCCTATCTCCTCTGAATCTGTCCTCATCCCTGGTACCACTCACGGGGGCTTCCCTGGAGGGCCTGCCACTTTGGAGAAACGGGCACCCTCCCAGCTACCCACCCAGGCCAACCTGGCTCTTGTGGGTTGATCGGTGACTCCTCAAAACATATGTCCACATCCTAATCTCCGGAACCTTCTAGAGCAGAAGGGTGATTATTAAACAGATGGGATTGAAATTAAGGATTTTGAGATCAGGCAATTCTCTGGAATCATCCAGGTGGCCCTAACTGCTGTCGTATGTGTCCTTTGAAGAATGAGGCAAGGGCAGGTAACCCAGAAAAGAAGGAGCAGAGGTTGGATGGATGTGGGCCCAAGTCAAGGAACATTGTTGGCTGCCTTGGATGAGGCATGGAAGGCCTCTCTAGAGCTTCTGGAGATGCATGGCCCTGCCAGCACTCGTCTTGGACTTCTGGCCTCCAGAACCATGAGGGAATACATTTATGTTTTAAGCCCCCCAGTTTGTGGTCGTTTCAGTGGCCCCAGAAAGCTGACACGCATCTGAGACCCCTTGCTGGCTGGAATCCTGGACGGGCTACTCGGTGTTCTGCCCAGGGCCCAACAGCAGGGACCTCCCTTTCAGAAGGCCCAGCATAGGGCTCACCGCACCGCGGCTGCTCCACACAGACTCACTGAGCCGAACTGAGGTGAATTCACCAGTAGAAAGACATGGCCTTGTTCACCCGGGTTCAATCCCCAGTCTGTCACCTCCTTAAGCTGTGTGTGTGTGTGTGTGTGTGTGCCCTCCCACATGTGGCCCAACTCTCGCAACTGTGAAACGGGGATGATGGCGTCCACCTCACAGGGTAGCGTGGATTCAGATGAAGCAGTGGATGGAAAAAGCCTGGGCCCTGGAAATGCTGCCCGTGCTGCCAGGGTCAGAAGGCCCTGTGGCAGCTGATGGCGCCAGATTTAACCAACAGCTCTGCCGCAGGCTGGCTGTGCCTCTTGGGCCAGTGCCTTTACCTCTCTGAACTTTTATTATCAGCTGAGGGTTGGGAAGGCATCAGGGGATCGGATTGGGGTGGCTAACTGGCAGACCGTTTGTTTCAGCAGGTCCCGCCTGCCCCAGGGACCAGGCCCACAGGCTCAGCGGTACCCCTCGGGCCTCCCCAGGGGAGGGGGGCTCCCTTGGAGTCCTTGCAGGGTCCCCGCACCAAAGTCCCTCAGCAAAGGGTCCTGTCCCCGGAGTGGAAGGTGCCCTCCAGGTTTCTTGAGGGGACTGAAAAGAAGTTCCCTCCACCCCCATTCCCAGCTTCCAGCTCCCACTCGACCCCTGCCCCTCATGCAAAGACATCTGATTTCTCCTTTTTTTTTTTTTTTTTAAGATTTTATTTATTTATTTGACAGAGAGAGAGAGAGATCACAAGTAGGCAGAGAGGCAGGCAGAGAGAGAGGGGGAAGCAGGCTCCCCACTTAGCAGAGAGCCTGATGCGGGGCTTGATCCCAGGACCCTGAGATCATGACCTGAGCTGAAGGCAGAGGCTTAACCCACTGAGCCACCCAGGCACCCCTGATTTCTCCTTTTCAAGGGAGCAGATCACAGACCATTGAAGCTGCCTCTTCCGAAGCCTGGGGCAGGCGGGGAGCGCTGGCAGGTGGGGTGTTGAGCTCCCCTCTACGTGTACCTTCCCCGTGTTATCCTCCCTCCTCTGTCACCCTCCTCTGCTGACCGAGGTGTCACCATCCATCCCCACTTAATGGGTGGAATCACAGAGGCTCAGATCGGGCAGGTCAATGGCCCCAAGGACCGGGGCCACAGCGAAGCCGACTCCCCGCTCAGGCCTAGTTATGCTCCTCTCTCCTCCCTGACTACAGAAGTCTTCAGAGTTCAACGCTGAGCCGTTGGAAAGACCAAAGAAAATAATGTGTAATTGCCCTCGTCCTATTACCCAGAATTAAACACTGTCAGAATTTGGGGGCACAGCTTTCTCTTGAGTCAGTGTCTTTTCCTCTCTCCTTTCTGTCCCCAAATGTCATCACCCTGCCTAAATGTTCATCAGTTTTCTCCCACGTGGATAGATCCTGTCCTACAAAGGGCATTCTTTCCCTGAGTACAGAAGCTTTGGGGGGGGGTCCTGAAAACCACAAACAAAGTCATGGAAAATGTGAATTTTCCACGGAGAGGGTCTCTAGTTCTCATAAAATTCCCGAGGGATCCTGGGAGGATGGCCCCACTCACAGACAGGAGCTATCCTGTGAGGAGCAAACCATTTGGGCCTGAATTGGGGGATGACCGCCTCAGAAATGTGGTCTCAAGGTGCTGGAGACACCACCGCGGTAACGGTCTCCATCATACATGGGGGCGGATGTCTGTGACCCACGTGCATCTGGGGTTTGTGAAAACACGGATTCCTAAATTTGTAGCCCAGCATCCAGGTATCCTTGAGTGACAACTCTCCAAAGACCCTTGTGGCCCCGCCCCTCCCGTGCTTCCAATTGTCTGGCAAGTGTCACTTTTTTGTCCCTTTGTTTCAGGGAGCCTGGGAGGCGTGTCCTGCCACCTCCCGTGTGGCTCCTGGGGGCAGTGAGCCAGATGGAAGGATGATCTGCTTTCTTCCATGTGTCCCATAGACCTATGATGTACCAGGCACAAACCTTAGTTCTGAGATTCACCGTGAATGGTGAGCTGGGTCCCCATTGGTCAATAGCAGCAAAGGTAAGTGAGCTCTGGGCCAAGCGGGGTCCCACTTCTGGGAGACCAGCGCAGGAAAAGGAACAGAGAGTGAGTGCGGAGCTGGTTTAGGTAGGTGGTCAGGGAGATGACATGTGGAAGCAGGGGTGGAGAGTGGTAGCAGGTGGGGAGCGGAGGGGGCCTGCCAAAGGCACATGGGCACAGGGAAATGGGCTCTGGGCTGAGGCAGTGGCCAGGATGAGATTGTGCCTTTAGAAGGCTCCCGTCTCCCTGCCCTCCCCCTGTAGTAGGCTGGCTCTGGCACACCGAGGGTCAATCTAGGCAGCCCTCAGTCAAGACCATTGGTAGGCGGGGGAGGTCGACAGCTTGCGCTGGCTCCGAGCCAGTGGTTGTCAGATCTGGCAAATAAAAATGCAGGGTTCAAAATATTGCATGGGATGTACTAAAACATGATTCGTTGTTTATCTGAAATTCAAATTTGACTGGGCGTCCTGTATTTTATCTGGCAATCCTCTCTGGGCCTGGGTCATGGAAGGAGATCTTCACCGCAGCAAGGGTCCATTCATTTTTTAATGTTTTATTTTATTTTATTTTAGAGAGAGCGAGTACAAGCGGTGGGGAGGGGCAGAGGGAGAGGGAGGAGCAGACACCCCTCTGAGTAGGGAGCCTGCTGTGGGGTTCCATCCAAGGACCCCAAGATTATGACCTGAGCCGAAGGCAGCTGCTTAACTGACTGAGCCACCCAGGCGCCCGGGCAAAAGTCTATTCTGAAGACATGGCTGGCGTGCTTTGCGATTAGCCTTAGGCTAGCAATGGGGAGCCATGAAGGGTATTGAGCAAGGGAAGGGAGGCTCTGATTTGCATTCGAGAAGAGTTACTTGGGTGGGAGGAGGGGTTTGGGTGGGGGAGGGAGAGGTGAGGGGGCACCTGGAGGCAGGGGGATGTCCAATAGGGGGCACCCAGTCCAGAAACAGGATCATGGCTATGTAGGAGTGCGGGGTGGGAGATGGAGTCAATTGGCATTTAGGAAGCTGGGTTGAATGAATGGAGAATGCCTCTGAGTCAGTGGCGGGGAGCCTGGGTGAATGATGGTAGGGGCACCAGGCAGAGCCTGTGGAGTCCAGCCTTGTGAGGGTCCGGGTTGGTCCTGCCACGTCTGAGCAAGCCTCCTGCTGGAAGGGCCCAGCAGACAGGTAGATGCGTAGCTCTGGAGCCAGCAAGAGAAGACTGAGGACTTTGGTCATCACCCGCCTGCACATGGCCACAGAAATGTTAGGTGTGAAGAGATCTAGACCGAGGGCAGGAAGCTGGGTGCTGAGGGACAGGGAGGAAGGGGAGATCAGAAAGGTGACTGGGAATCAGAAAGGGAATACAGGGGCACCTGGGTGGCTCAGTGGGTTAAGCCTCTGCCTTCGGCTCAGGTCATGATCTCGGGATCCTGGGATCGAGTCCCGCATCGCATCGGGCTCCCTGCTCAGCAGGGAGCCTGCTTACCCCTCCCCCTCTGCTGCTCCCCCCACTTGTGCTCTCTCTCTCTTTCTCTCACTCTCTGTCAAATAAATAAATTCTTAAAAAAAAAAAGAAAGAAAGAAAGAAAGAAAGAAAGGGAATACAGAAGGGGTCCAGGGTAGGTTTGGAAGGGAGGGGTCATCAATGCTGGTAAATGCTGTAGGGAGAGAATCTGAGATGTGACCATTGGATTTGGGGGCCGGGATGCTGGGTCACATCAGCTATGACTTCAGGTGAGTAGGGTTGTGGTAAGGCAGGAGAGGCAGCAGAAGCCAGCAGAAGCCAGCAGAAGCCAGCCACATTCACATATTCAGTCATCCCCTCATGGATTCATTCATCCTTTCAGGCTTGGAGCAGAGAGGAAAATGGCCCTCTGGGACCCAAGGGCTGGAAGGCTGGAAGGTGTGACCAGGAGACTGGCGAGGGGGGACAAGAAGGAGTATGACTTAGAGGAGCAGAGAGTTCAACAGGAGACAAGAGGGGAACTGTCTGGGGCAGCACCTGGAAGCAGTCTTGATAGTGGGAGTAGACAGAGGGGCAGGCTCTCCTGGAGGGCCGCAGGGAGGGGGTGTCTTCTTGGGATACCCAGATTCAGAGCAGGTGGGGAAAGAAAGTCCCTGAAGATCTTGAATCTTCAGAGAACTGGTGAACCATGGCCTGGGAGACCCAGGGGCTCTGTGGCAAAGTTTGGAGTGGTAGGAAGAGGGTTGGAAGCTTGGGACGCTCAATGACCCGCAGAGGAACTCTGGGCCAAAGAAGGCAGAGATTGGCTGCAAAAGTCCCAGGGCTGCAGTCTTCGCCATATCCTGCCCACTTCTTCCTGACTCCATCCTTCCAAATCCCTATGCTTTCTCATCCTCTCCCCAGCAGAATCTATTCCCCGTCAGTAGTAGGAATGACCCCTTGGAGGCCTGGACCACAGAATAATCTTCCCAGCCTCCCCCTCCCCACAGCCCCATGCCTCCAACCCCAACTCATGGCATTCCACCCCACATTCTGGTGAGTGGACGAAACAGGCCAAAGGGGGGGGGGACTGAGATGGTGGGATTTCGGGCCATGGGGTGCAGAGGAGAGAGAAAGATCTTTCCAGCATCTCAGAGCCAGCTACTCTGATGGTGTGAGTGGACGCGGCCCCATGTCCTTCCCGGACCTGTCACTCTGGGGGGAATGATGACAGCCTGATACCCATCCCTGCCCACCAACGAGGCTAGAGCAGTATTTCCAAGGCAGAGCCATCAGAAGCAAGAGAGAAATCAAGACACTTCCCTCACCCGCTCTGTCAGCACTGCACATGAAGGCACATCAGATAAGCTTCTTGTCTTGTATGTGGTCGAGGTGTCAGACGGCCCCGCGTGCTGTCTGCTTCCCTCCGTGGTTCTCACTGCTCAGCTGGGCCTCTGGGAAGCCTGGGGAGGGCGTGGGCAGAAGCCACTCACTTTTGGAACCAGGGCTGGGGTGGCATCCTCTGGCCCACTGGATGCAAAATGCCTGGTCCTCTCCTGGTCTATAGCCTCCCGTAGCTCCCTGGGACTGGTAGTATCACCTCTGCACTCCTCAGCCTGGAGGTGGAGGGAGGCCTTCCAGGCAACCCTCACGCTGTTTCTCATCACACATGTTGTCCTGGCCCGGACAAAATAGGTTCTGTGTCTTTCAACCTCAAGCTCATGGTGCATGGCCCTGCTTCAGCACCCCTCCTCCAGGAAGTCCCCAGCTGCCAGTCTCATTCTTCTACTCTTCTCTGCTTTCCATTGCTGAGATGTCAGCTTCCATTCCCAGGTGTCTCCTTAGTGCCTGGCACAGAGTGCTGTGTGGCATAGGTCAGTAAATCCGTTCAGTGGCTTTTCTACTTTGCTCAGATTTGGCTTGCATACATTAAGCACTTACTATATACAGGCCTTAAATTTCACATCCTTGCCTCCTTAATAGTTGCATGAGAATGCGGCATCTTCACTTTCCATGTCAGGAAACAGGGCTCAGAAAGGCTAAGGAATAATCTGTAGTCACACAGACAACAAGTGTCAGAGTTGGGATTATTCTGGGCGGTTCCCAAGGTCAGAATCTGGAGGTTCCTACTCTGGGCTTTGTGCTTCCAGGTAGAAAACCCAATGGGGTGTTGGAGGAAGCAGACATGAGTGGTTTGCTGTTTCCACACTGACTTTGATTTCAACCTGCTCTTTCTTTTTCATTATTTTTTTTTTTCTTAGAACAGAAGAAATTTGTGTTCAGGTCTGGTTCTTTAATCCAGTGCTTCCAAGACATTCCATTCACTGCTTCTGCTCCAGGTAGAGTGCCTGAGATAAAGAGAAGCACAGAAAGGTCATCTGGTCCCCCGTGCCTCCAGTCAGGACTCTTGTCATTTCAAGTGATGGTTAATACTATGTGCCAACTTGGCTAGTTGGTTAATACTATGTGCCAACTTGGCTAGGCCATAGGACCCAGATATTTGGCCAAACACTAGTCAAGATGTTGCTGGAGAGTTAGTTTTTAGATGACACTAATATCTAAATGAGTAGCCTTTGAGTAAAGTGGGTCACTCTCCATAATGTGGTGGGCCTCATCTAATCAGTTGAAGGCCTTAAGAGAAAAAAGACTGACTTCCCTGAGGAAGAGAGAATTCTGCCAGCGGTCTGCCTTTGGACTTGGAGCTGCAACATCAGCTCACCCTTGGGTCTCAGGCTGCTGGTCTGAGACTGGCAGATCTGGGACTTACCAGCCTTTACAATAAAGTGAGCCAGTTCCTTAAAAATCTCTCACGCACTCTCTCTATTCTGCCTTCCTCTGTGTTGGCTTCATTTGTGAGCAAGCTCTCCTCAGGAGGTGCAAAGAAAGATGCCAGAAGTTCTAACATTGTTAAGTTTAGCCAACCACAGAAAGGGAAGGCTTCCTTTTTAATAATTCCTGCAAAAGTTCTGGGATTGACATTCATTGGCTTGGCTCAGGTGACTATCCCTGAGACAGATGCTGAGAGTTTGCCAGGAGGCCAGGTGTCCCTCCTTTCTAGGACCTGACAATGGTTCCTACATATTTGTTTGCTCCCTGCCTTGAGGCAGATCCAAGGAACTGAATTGGCCTGAATTTGGAACTGCAGATCTGAAGGAAAAGCACACTAGCGTGATGAAGCCTAGGGATTCCTTTGAAGGGGGTTGGAGCTGGAACCAGAATTTAAACATTCCTTTGGAAAGCAGTTTGGCTAAAAACTGAAGTCTGCTTCATGACTCCTCCTCACCCCTCATAGAACTCAGGAACCCTTTGCCCAATGCTTGAATCCCTTCTATAGTATTTCCAAGTGGTTGACTACCTCTAGTGACAGGGAGCTCATTACCTATCAGGGCAGTCCATGCCATTTTTAGCTACCTTTGACTAGGAGGAAGTTCTTCATCATGCTGAACTAAAGTCTGCCTCTATACTTTACTCATCAGCCCCATTCTTCCCTCTAGCCACCCCCACAACTTCCTGCCCCAGTCCAGCACTATGCCAATCCCTCATCCACTCTGAGCCCCTCCAGGCCTCTAAGTCAGTTCTTCTATCAGCTACTCTCCAGATGCTGAGCCAAACACATTACTCATGTTATCTTATGTCTGCCTCTTTGATGTAGACACTGTTATTGTGCCCATTTTAAAGAGGTGGAACTGAGCCTTAGAGATGTGAAGGGGCTTGCTTAAGGTTACCTAAGGAATATGAGCTGAGTAGAAGACCTGCGCTGATGCCAAAACCCAGGTACTTTGCCACCAGGTTACAGCACCTTCAACTGTTTCTCAAATGACATGGTTTTAAGAAGAACCCAACCCCTCACAACACACACACACACACACACTGTCTTTGCCTTTTTCTGGTTGTGATCTGGTAGACCAACAGTTCTCCAAACGGGTTTTCTGGGGCTGAACTGTATTGGTAAAGACTCATGTAGTTTCATATTATGGAACTCTCTCTCAAACTGGCTTCATTATGGGCTCATATAACTGAAAAATTCCAGGGGGTTATGGCTTCAGGCATGGCTGCATCCAGAAGTTCAAACAATATCAGGGATCATGCTCTCTTATTCTCCTTCTACAGCTTTCCATAAGGCTATTCTCTGTCTTGGCCTCATTTTCAGGCAGGCCTTTTCCCTTAGAGGCCTTCAGCAACCAAAGTTTTACATTTTATCAGTTTAGCAATCCCAGAATTCTAGGCAAAGTCCCAGAATTGAGTCTCATTGGCTTGGCATGGGTAATGTTCTCTCCCTTAAGCCAATGGCTGGAGGTGGGATCCGGTGCTCTGACAGGTCAAACTTTGGTCACATGTTTATCTCCAGAGCTGGGGAATGGTGTCATTTCCACCCAGATCACATGGACCGAAAGTATGTGTATGTGTGTATTTGTTGGAGAAGAGGGTGTTGGGGAGTTCTCGAGAGAGAATAAAGGTGGCATTTACAGAAAATGCAAGAGTGGGTAGCAGCAGGTACAGACATAGAGGTCCACTCATGAGCCAGACCTTCCCTATTGCTAGGGGTTGGAGGGTGTGTATGAGCCTTATAGGGGAGAAGGAGACTCTCACCTCCTTCTTCTGGGTGCGCTACCTTTAGTAATGCAGCTAAGAATCCCAGTGTCAATTTTAGCAGTCAGCCAGTCAGTGCATCTCCAAGGCCTGGGCTCCTGCCCTGCATGCCACAGCTCAGACCAGCCTCTTCCTGCAATACTTTGGACCCACGTCCGGCCCCGGCACAAGTATCCCTCTGACACTTCATCTTATTACATGCATGTAATAAGATGTCTTGTTCTTTGTTGCATCGCCAGCACCCAGAACAGTGTCCAGCCCATACAGATACTCAGTGAGCGTTTGTTGAATGAACGTGTAAGACCGGCCATGGCTCCAGCCAGCTGAGACCCCAGAGCGAGCCCCTAACGAGCCACTGCGGGTGTCTGTAAGCTTGGGCACTCCCTGTTGGGTCGGACATCACAGCTGACGATGGGTACCTCCCACGTGTTGAGCATAGGCCATGGGCTTCTTGTCCGCGTTCCCTCTTAACCTTCTATCCTGATAAGAGCCTGGTGAGGCGGATGCTGCTTCCTTCTCTGGCAGGCGAGGAACCCGGGGGCTCAGAGGGGTCAATCCCCCAATGTACATATCCAGCGTGTGCAGAGCTGTTGGATCCCACACCGGAGGACAAGGCTGGAGCCTTATTCCAAGTAGCTGCTGGTAATAACTGCAGCAAACCCGGACCGAGCAACCGTCACGTGTCAAGTGTCCTACAAGGGTTTCACGTGTACGGTCTCATTTCATTCTGTCTTTACAGCAACTCGGCAGGGCGGAGGCAACTGTATCCCTTTTCACTGGCCAGGGAAATGGGGTGCAGGAGGTTAAGTGACGTGTCCAAGGTGACACACTAGTGAGTGGCTAGGCTGGGATCTGAAGGTGGGAAGGGTGCCGAGTCTTTCACCGCCTCCCCCAGGGTTCCCCGCTGGTCCTTGTGTGATGACTCTGCCAGGCGCTGGGGGTGCAGCTGAGCAGAAGGGCCCTGGCCCCCCAGTCAGCACTCCAGTGGAGGCGTCAGAGAGAAATAATAAACCACAAAGCGAAAGGGAAGGTGGGACATGTCAGATAGCAGAGAGCATTACAGAGCAAGCAGCAAGTAGGATAAGTGGACGGAAAGTCACGCAGGGGTCAGGAAGCCCTCCCTAATGAGAGGACATCGAGCAGAAACCTGAATGAACCGAGTGTGTGCGCTGTGCTCTGACTGCCTCTCAGGCCGAGGAACAGCACGAGCAAAGGCCCTGAGGTGGGATCAGGCTGGCATGATCCAGGAGCCGCGCAAGGACCAGTGTGACTGGAGCTGGTGACTGGGGCCCGCGGGTGGGAAAGGGGTAGCTGGAGAGTCACCCAGGCCAGACCCTGTAGGGCCTGAAGCTTGCTGTGGGGAGCTGGCCTTCTCTTGCCAGGGAGGGGGATTTTGAGCAGAGGAGTGACCCGGTCTGACTCGTGATGAGGTGAGGCAGAACCATCCAGAGGGAGCACGGAGGGGAGGCCGTGCCTCACAAGAAAGCCCGGATGTTGTTTCCAGAGGAAAGGAGGACAGATGCGGACACATCCACTGCCGAGGGAGGCGGCTCCCTAGCTCTGCAGAAGAGAAGGCCGAGGCTGCCGAGGCTGCCGAGAAGGCCATCTGGTGTGGGGCAGCCTGATCTCCAGGACCCTCCTCCCACCTCCTCTCCTTACCCTGCCGGTCCCTGGAGCCACTCCTGCGCGAAGACAAGGAGGTGTCCTGCCTCAGGTGCTCGAGGGCCTGACTTCCCTTTCCAGCTCCTGGGCCCCTGTGGCCCCTCAGCCTCCTCAGGACCTTTGAACACACTCTGACTAGTCCAGCCTCCCGGCCGCTGCTCCCTGGACTGTCCTCCTCACCATCCCCGAGGTCGCAATCCCACCGGCCTGTAAAGGGGACCATACCACACGGCAAGAGGCTGCCTGTGGGTTTGTCTTCCCCACTTGCCTGGGAGCCCCTGGAGGCTGGCGGGGGGCGGGGGGGGGGACGCATGCTATTTCTCTGTGTCCTCAACACCTAGCCTGGGCTGAATGGTGAATGATGGATGAATAAATTATGATTAAATGATGAAAGGGAGGGGTGAAGGAGGGAGGGAGAGAAGAAGGGGCAGGGGGGAGGGAAGGAGGGAAGGAAGGACCACCCAGTTCCAATGTGACCTTCCCTGGGAGCCTCCCCTGATTTCCATGTTTCAAGGCCACATGTCCTTTGTTTCTTAGTGCCAGTCATTTCTGGACGTGCCACCTCATCTTGCGTTCCTGTGACTCCAGGAAATCTATCTCAATCATCTCAATCTTTTCCTCTGGCCTCCCCATCCCGTGCCATGCCGTCCCTGCCATGCTGTGCTCACAGAGAACTCAAGGACTGCACACTGAGTTCAAAGGACAAGGGCCTGGGGCCCCCTGGGTGGCTCAGTCGGTTAAGCCTCTGCCTTCAGCTCAGGTCATGATCTCAGGGTCCTGGGATCGAGCCCCGCTCAGCAGGGAGCCTGCTTCCCACCCCCCACCCCATCGCCTGCCTCTCTGCCTACTTGTGATTTCTCTCTGTGACAAATAAATAAATAAAATCTTTAAAAAAAAAAAAACAAAAGACAAGGGCCTTAGAAACATAGGAGTGTCCCCGGCAGGAGGATCAGTGCTTTCCTACTGAACGGAGGGTGAAGCTTAAATCCCTTTTTCTTTTCCAGGGAAACCTCAGCCGGCAAGGGGAAGTAAAGAGGACCAAGGGGACAGGCTTCAGAGCTGTCCCAGGGAAGAAGGGGCACTTCAGGCAGACTCTGAGCTCGGTTCCCCAACAGCCCTCTGGGATGGGGATTCGCCTTCTGATAGCACAAGTGGGGAAACTGAGGAGCAGAGCGCTACAAGACCAAGGCCACGCAGCTATTAAGAGACAGGGCTGGAATGAATCCCTGGGCAGTGGTGTGCGGGTGGTAAGCGGGCTCTTCAGAAGAGATAAACGGAAGAAAAAAAGAAAGGAAAGAGAAGAAAAGGAAAGAAGTCCTGATTTGTCAGGTCAGCCAGTTTCCGTGGTGTCAATAGTCCCGCCGAGGCCAGTTTCCAGCTGCCAGCACCGGGCCCGCGAAATTCCCAGATACGTCACGGTGGCCTCCCACAAGCAGCACGCAGCCACCGCCACCACTGTCTGTCCACTCGCCCAGCAGGTCTCCTCTATCTGCCCCGGCATGGCCCAAGGTTGGGGGGTAGCTGGACGCCAGGGGACCCTCACTGGCCGCAGGTTTCCCCCGGGGCCGTTCCCGAAGCTTTCCACGTTGGTTCCCTCCCAGAAGCCCCTTATCCTGCCTCCCTCTCTCTCTCTCTCTCTCATTCTTTGTCCTCCTGACACGGTTTCCCTCCCACTTCTATCTTCTCTCTCTCTCCTTTTCTTGAGCTCTCCCTCCCTCTCAGGAAACATTTCAAAGTCTGTTTAAAAAACAACACAGTGACTGACTTTACAGGTTTTTTTCCTCTCTTCTTGAGAACAGGACGTGAGAAGGCCAGGTTGAATTTCCTGTGTGAAATGATGTGTGGGGTTTCTGAGCAAAACAAGGGTCAGGCTGTGGACCTGGAGGAGCCGATGCCAAGGTCAGCTGGAATCAGGCCTCAGACGGGACAGCCCACAGGGCGCCCAGACCCCTCCACCCTTCCTGGGGACAGGTTTTCTGGACATGTGCTGGGAGAGAGCTGGGACAGGCCCAGAACATTCCACCGCACACCGCGGTTGCGCCCCATTCATCCAGGTCCTCACCACAGAGTGAGGGGGGGGTCCCCCACCAGTCCGGGCCCCGCTCCAACTCTTCCCACTGTGGGTGCGACTCAGTGCGAGTCAGACTGCCTCTCCGAGCCTCGGTGTCTTCGTCTGTAAAATGGGGATGAGGAGGCTGACATTGGGGTCTGTCCAGTGAGATTAAATGTAAGTAACACTCCCGGCGGAATCCCTGGCAAGCAGGTGACTGGGAGGTACTGTCAGCTCTCTGTCCCAGCAGGAAGAAGCGGAGGAAGGTGTTCTATAGAAATACCGAGTGTCATCTCCCCTGTTGTATGGCAAAACCATGAGGGCTTGATATTCTCTTCCAATAATTGGCTTCCAATTATTGGCTTCCAATAATTGGCTGTGGGGCCTTAAGCACATTACTTAATCTATTCGTGCCTCAGTTTCCTAATCCATAAAGTGGGGCTTGTGGTAGGACCTAGTAAGTAGGAGTATTGCATGGATTCAATGAGTTAATATGCAAAAAGGCTTAAAACAATGCCTGGTCTATAGTAGGTGCTAAATCAGCGCCCGCTGTCATTACCAATTTACATGTCTCGAATGGGCATCAAACAGGAGAACATTTGTGACGTTTCCTGGTTAGAACCAAGGAAGCTCCTGCTGGGGACAGTCGCCATACTGGGTCCTCACAGACATCATCGTTAAGAGGCTCTCAGTCTCCCCGTGCTCTGCTGGCATCCTCATCCGAGACTTGGGGTTCTAACAGTCCCCACCTGATAGGAGGGGTGTAAGCACCCCTCGAGCAGCACTTGGAAACCATGGAAATGGTTATTATTCTTTCTCTTCCTGGTGACTCAGAGTCCACATGCTGTGGCCAGAAGGATGATGCCTCTGTGCCACATTGTGACCTGGGGGTCCTGTTCCTGGGGCTCAGGTGGACCTGGGCATGCCCTCAGCAGCCCCCAACCCAGACCTAGCCACCCAGGACCTCCCTGATTGGATTGGGGGTGGGCATATGACTCACGCTGGGCAGCAGAGAGCCCAGTCCAGGCAGAGGGATCACGGCAAGCGTGCGGTCTGCCTTGATGTCTGTTGGGGGCTTGTCGCTATTCCAAACAAGTTTGTGCATGAATTCCTTGACGCTTCTCAGCATATTTCTCCTCCTTTTATGTGAGGAAACAAGGAGTCAAGAAGCCTGACTTTTGGTCCTGGTTCTGCCACTGACCCCTTCTGTGAGTTTGGGGAGGTTGTCTGATTTATTCACTCAACAGTCACGTTAAGTGTCAAGTGTTGAGAAGTTGTTATACTCGCTAACATTTCCCGAGTCCTCATTATCCACCCAGGGCCACTCTAAACACTTTGCATCTGAAAGAAACACTCTTATTCCCATTTTACAGGTAGGAAAACTGAGGCCCCCCAAAGTTCACACAGCTGATACATGGTCGAGCTACGATGTGAACCCAAGCATCTGATTTGCTGGCCATGCCCTTAGACTACTAGCTCTACCATCTCTATGGAGCCAGAGGGTAGAGTGTCTCTGTCCTCATGGAGTGAGGCTGGGAGCTCATGGCCCTCTTTACGGTTTTCTGGTTGGCTCTGATTTTAAGGAGGCAGAATGTGCTGTGTCCCTGATCTGGGAGTCCCAGTTCCGACCTCACTGACACGTGGCCCTGGGCAGATGGGCAGATAGCCCGATGGCCTTTGGCTCCTCTCTGAGACTCGGTTTTCCTCTATCAATGAGCTGTTTTCAAAGATGTTCTGTGCTCTTCCCACCTTCTGGGAACAGTTAGACCCTTAGCACACCTCCGCAGTGATCCCTTCTCACGCTGTCCATTCCTTTCACCCCCAAAGCCTGGCCACTCCTCTAGGGACTCACTTTTCAAAACAGTAGGCTGTGTATCTCCTGGTCTCCCTTCCCTAATGGTGGGAGGGAGGCAGACGGCTGAGGTAGGCGAGATGGAAAGGCTCTGGGTTGGTATGGATCCCCTGCCCCCAGCCACGCACGCCTGTCTGGCCTGGTGAGGGGCAGGGCTGTTTTTATTGACTAGTGCTGTCAGCATGGGTCACAACAGCAGCTGTTTTCCTACAAATTTGAAATCAATGGGACTCAGCCTAGCAGATACGTGCGGGTGGAGAGTTTAGAGCCAAGAATAGTTCCCTTAGAGTTTCAAAAACACTTTGCTGGGAGGATCAGCTGGTGTACGGCAGGACTGCAGAGCATGCTGGGAAGCCCTGGCCTTTGGGGAGGAAGAGCCAGGGGCCAGGGGCACCTTCTGGGCTCAGGTCCAACCCCCATGCTTTGGCAACTCTGTGCTTCTACTCATTGTTCTTCCCCCTGGTGAGTAGCCCGGTGGCACTGGTCTGACAGTTCTGGGCTAGGGTCATCAATCTGGTTCTAGTCCCCCTCTGACGTTGACCTGCCATATGGCCTTGGGCAAGTCTCTGTATCTCTCTGGGCCTCAGTTTCCCCAGGGGTCAAAGGAGGAGGTCAGAACAATGATCAGTCAAGGCAGTCTGCTTTGCTCTCAGTGATGGTGGTAACAATATTCCCTCCTACCTGGGCACGTTGCACTCCCCAGGGAGGGCTCATGGAGTGGATATAGCCCTTGTGGTGGCCTAACTGGTCTGTATCACACGCAGAGTGTCAGTTACTGTCCCCTATCCACACATTCCTACCCCCTCCTGGCAACTCCCCTTCCAAAGGCCTCATGATACCCAACTCCCATCCCTGGGACCTGCCCTGGCCTCCTAAGAAGGCTGGGGCTCTGCACTGGGTTAGGGAATGGGCCCTGGGTCATTAGCTATTTCTATGGGGATAAGGCTGACTTCCAGAAAAGAGACCTCAGGAGCTGGGCCTTCAGATAAGGTCCTTACGATCACCCCTAGAACTGGGCTCTAGTATTTGCTGGGCAGGGCACACAGGGCTGATGGTGTGGGCTGGGTCCCAAGCCCTGGACACACTCTGGTTTCTGGCCTTCAGCGTCCCCATCTGCAAAAGGGGTTTGCTCAGCCGAGACAGCTTTAAGAGCCTTCCAAGCTGACGTCCTCACATGGATGCTCTCTCTCTGTTTTCACCACATTTCCTTACCTCCCTCCCTCCCCCACCTTTCTCCCCCTCTTCCCTCTCCGTTACTGTTCCCCTCTTGGGACCCCTTCATCCATTCTACCTGCAGCAACCTCAGGTCTCCTGAATCAGCCTAGCCTTTCCCTCCCTTCTTCCCCTCTACTCTTTAAGAAGAAACTTCAGGGGCACCTGGCTGGTTCAGTCAGTAGAACATGTGACTCTTGATCTTGGGGTTGTGAGTTCAAGCCCCATGGACTTGGAGCCTACTTAAAATTGAGGAAGAATAAGAAGAAGACGAAGACGAAGACGAAGAAGAAGAAGAAGAAGAAGAAGAAGAAGAAGAAGAAGGAGAAGAAGAGGAGGAAGAAGAGGAAGAAGAAGAAGAAGAAGAAGAAGAAGAAGAAGAAGAAGAAGAGGAGGAGGAGGAGGAAGAAGGCAACAAAGAAGGAGAAGGAGGAGAAGGAGGAGGAGGAGGAGGAGAAGAGCCCTCCAAATCACAGGTATGATTACCTGTGTGATCATACCCTACCCTGCTCAATAGCCTCCCTGGCTCCCTATTGCCCAAGACATAGAGATCCAATCCTCCAGGCAACACTTGAGGCCCTCTGTGTTCTGCTCCCAGCCCTCCCTTCCATTCCCATCCCCACCCTCCCCACGTGGAGCTCCCCAGTCACAGCAGGCTGCTCTCCCTCCTCAAACAGGGCCCCAGGCTTCCCCACCTCTTGGCCTTCACTCTGGTCCTTCCATCTGCCCATGATGCCTTCTCTCCTTTTCCCTTCTGTCTAACCCTGCTTCTTCAGGACCCCCACCCAGCGCACGTCAGCCATAGTTTCTGGTGATCAGAGCTCCCACAGCCCTGACTGCAGCCTCCTCCATGCTGCAATCCTGGGTCAGATTCGAGGAGGCCCCCAGAGTGGGGGGATCATTCCATGGTAGGGGGTCCGCCAACTCCTCCCAAACTCCAAGAGACCGTGTGCTCCCTGAGGGAAGGGCCTAGGTCTTCTTCATGACACTCCTCAGGGCCTTGCTCAGTAGGCAAAGAAAGCACCTGCTTCCCTGAGCTGGTCTGCCCTTCCATCAAGAGCACGAGTAGTATGTTTAGAAGGGGGTTGGGTTAAATGGAAATGAGCTGGAATCAGAGCCTTTATCCTAAACCAGGTGGATTTGAGTCAGATGGGCCCGCCCCCCATGTTGGGTTCAGCTGGGTTATCTGGCCTCAGTTGGAGTAGTTAAACTGAATTAATTGGATTGGGCCAGTTCATAGAGTTGGCTTAGTTGCAAATGTTCAGTTCATAGCAAGTTGGGTTGGATGACTTGGAATGGGTCAGTTGAGTTTGGCTAAGTGGGCTGGATCAGGTGGGTAGGGTAGGGCTTCTTGAGTTGGTTCGGTTGGTTGAATTAGGCTTGGTTAGATGGGCTGAGCTCATTACTTGGGTTGGACTACTTAGGGAAAATCATTTGTTGAGTTGAATCAAGTTGGATTCCTTGGATTGGGAGAGTTGGATGGGCTGGAGCTGGGTAAAGGGAGTTGGATTGTGATACTTAAGCTAGGATATTGGGCTGGCTTTATTAGGCTGGCTTATCTAGCTGGGTTTATTCATCTGGGTTGGGTGAGTTGGGTTGATTTGGGCTGCTTTAGATGGATCTGGCTGGTTAATTGGCTTCAGTTAGGTTAGTTGTGTTAGGCTTCTGAGTTGTGTCTTAGGCTATAAGAGAACACCATAGACAGGATGCTTAAAAAACAAACATTTATTTCTCACAGTGCTGGAGGCTGGAAGTCTAAGATCACGGTGCCGGCACAGTGAGGTTCTTGATGGAGACCCTCTTCCTCATTTACAGAAGGCCATCCACTTGTTATATCCTCACAGGGTGGAGAGAGAAAGTTCTGCTCTCTTCTTTCCTTTATTTATTTTGATTTATTTTTTAAAAAGATTTTTATTTATTTATTTGACCGAGAGAGAAAGAAAGTGAGCACACAAGCAGGGGAGCTACAGGCAGAGGGAGAGGGAGAAGCAGGTTCCCCGCCAATCAGGAAGCCTGACACAGGACTTGATCCCAGGACCCCGGTATCATGACCTGAGCTGAAGGCTAATGTTCAACTGACTGAGCCACCTAGGCACCCCTCTTCATCCCTTTATAAGGGCACTAACACCATCATAAGAGTTCCACCCTTAGGACTTAATTATGTCCCAGAGCCCCCACCTCCACATACCAACATATTGATGATTTAGGCTTCAACATATAAATTCAGAGGGCATGCAAATGTTCAGTTCATAGCAAGTTGGGTTGGATGACTTGGAATGAATCAGTTGAGTTTGCCTAAGTGGGCTGAATCAAGTGGGTAGGGTAGGGCTTCTTGAGTTGGTCTGGTTGGTTGAATTAGGCTTTGTTAGATGGGCTGAGCTCATTACTTGGGTTGGGTTAGTTGGTTGGGTGATTGGTTTGGGTTGGCGTGGGCAGGGTTAGTTGGGTAGAGCTAGTGGGATGGGATGGGTCACTTGGGTTTGTAAAATTGGGCTAGCGTAGACAGGTTGGGTTGGTTGGCTTGTCTGGCTTAGGATAAGCTGGCTTGGTGGGCTGAGTTCCGGGCTGGCTGGGTCTGGCGTGGGTTCAGGGCTGGCTGGGGGATAGCCACAGTGCTCTGAGTTCTGCTCAGTCTCCAGCTCTGAGCCAGGGCGTGTAGGGGGTGGTGGGCGCCTTGGCCACAAATAGCTGTGGGGAACACAAACAGTTTGGTCTTCAAAGACCTCAGTGGTGGTGGCTGTAACTTTCCACACGGCCCCAGTAAGCACATCTCTAAGCCTCGTGTTTGGGCCCAGCTGCTGCTTCCTCTGCAAGCAAACCACAAGGTGGGGGGCGGGAGAGGTGGGGAGCATGGGGGTTCTGAGCCCCTCCTCATCAGGCATCCCCCAGCATAGACACCCTGTGTTCTCTGCCAGAAAAGGAGAGAATGATCCCATGAAAGGGAGCAAACTCTGCAGGGGCCCCCATGTGCCAGGGCCGACGGTGGGGAGGATGAGACCATGGGGGAGGCAGGAGCATAGTGGGGGTGATGGTTAATCAACAGGCTTGAGAGAGCTGGGCGGTCCCAGGGACTTCAGTTTCTGCACAGCTGTGGTGAGAGCTGGGCTGGACATTCGTTCATTCGTTAATTCATTCGTTATTCATTCCAAACACGATTTCTTGAGCACTCACCAAGTGCAAAGAGCTAGCAGGTAGGAGTCAAAGAAAGGAATGATGATGATGGCTATGAAGACAGCTGCGGGAACCCTGCCAGCCCCTGTCTTCTTGCTCCCACTGCTCAGACCCCTCTGCTCTTTCTGAAGGAACCCACTGTAAACAGCTCAGAGCCCTCCTGGGCCCAGACGTGCTATGCCACGTGTCCAGAGGTACCACAGTGGCTCAGCCCAGACATCAAGGCCTGGCACTCGCCCTCACCCAGGCACCCCCTTCCCTGTCTCTGATCTTGTGCAGTCTCCCACCTTCCCACCCATGCCAGCCAAGCTGCCTCTTCCCAGGTCCCTGGGAAGGCAGAGCCTCTAAACCCCAGGGGCCTCATAGATTGTCAGATTGAAGCCTGCACTTCAGAGATGAGGAAATGGGGGCCCAGAGTGGAGGGGTGCCTTGCCTTTGACACATAGCACATCAGAGGCAGAGTCACAGCTCTGTCCCGATCTCCCAATGCACATGCCAGAAGCAGCCACATGGCTCAGTGGAAAGTCCGTGTATTTATGATTCAAATGACCCTAGCCTTGCTGTTTACATCTCTGCGGACTTGGATGGGGCCATGCAGCCTCAGTTTCCTCTAGGGGGATTGTTCTGAGGCTGGACAATTTGCTCATCAGGGGACATTTGGAAATACCTAGACACACTTCTGGTTGTCGCAAGGAGGGATGCCACAGGCACCCCGTGGGCAGATATGCTTCTAAACATGGCACAGAGTGCAGGACAGCCCTTCACAACCACGATGAGCTGGTCCCAAATGTCCGTGGTGCTGAGGTTGAGCACTTCTGTTCTATGATGACCAGCCATCCCAGTTTTTCCAGACTGAAGGGGTTTCCTGGGACATGGGACTTCCTGTGCTAAAACCGGGACAGTCCCAGGAATCCAGGGCGACTGGGCACGCTAGCCTCCTCTTGAGAATGGGCCCATCGTGAGCTGCCCCCACCGCAATGTCGTAAAGCTTGTGTGAGATTCTGCAGGTCGGGGGCACTGCACGGTGCCAGGTCAGGCTGGGCCCGCCATCAACCACATGGGTACCATGCTCGCTGCGCAGTGCTTCCCAGACTCTGCCCTCCTGACGTATCCGCTTTGAATGTTCCCTCCTTTATGCCTGGCCCTCCTCCCAAGACTCCCAGAGGGAGCTCCTTTGGGAAGCTGTCTTTGACTGGTCCGTCTTAGGAGGCTTCTGACTCCCGGGGCTTCCTTCCACCCCGTCTGTCCTATGTGGTGTTCCTGTCAGCTCTCAGGTATTAGGAGGGTTAAGGGTCTTTCTTCTTCCCGGGTAGCTGAACTCACTGTTCTGGAGTTATCTGACTCCCTGCTGCCCATGCTCCAGCTTGACTGAGAGCTCTCGGAGCACGGGAGCCGTGTCAGGTGTCTGTGCCCCGATGCCCAGCCCAGGGCCTGGCACAGAGGAGCCGAGAGCAAACTGGTTAAACTCCCTGAACCCTCACCAGGTGGCAGGTGCTGCTGTCCTCAGCTCCTAGAGACCTGGATCTCTACGCCAGCCAGCCCCTCCCCCTAACATGCTGGTGGCAGGTCAGGGCTCCCTGCAGAGGCTCAGCCCCGACCTTTGCAGCCTTGAATGTCAGGATTGAAGTCGGGAAGCTGGCATGAGGTTCACAATGCACGGAGTGAAGAGCTGGTTTCAGCGCGGTACGCGGCTGTGAGTGCATCTTGGTCAATTACGTTCACACGAAGGATGCTTTTTCTCGGTGTACAAATGCACTTTGACCCCTGAGGGCAGAGGTGACAGCTTGGGCCTCTGGATGGGCTGGGCCTGGATGCTTCTCTGCTGTGTAAGTGGGTTAATGCTCTGGCTTCTTGGAGAGGCCACCCCAGAACCCCCCTCCCATCTGCTTTGGTTCCCCCGAGCACCAGCACCCCCAATTCCCCATTGCCAGCTGGCGCAGGCCGGGCAGGGTGGATTTATTTACTCTTTGCCGATGCTGGTTTTTCTGTCCCTGAGGTGAAGGCTTGCTGGTTGCCCATGTTTCCTGCCTGGGTGTTCCCTGCCTGGTGCCTGGTGGACATGTCTTCCCGCCGCCCCACCCTGGCCCCCTTTGCCCTCGCCACAAGCTTTCCCTCTGGTCCCCTCCCCAGCCACTGGAAGTCAGACCCAGGAGCCTCCAGGTCCCCTCAGGTCTTTTAAAGCAGGAAGTTGGGCCCCACCAGCTCTGGCCAGGTTGCCCTTTGGCCCCGGTTGGGATGGCTGCAGAGGACACCCTGGTCAGCTCCACCAAGTACAGCAGGTCCACTGTCCTGCCCACTCCAGCCAGGCAATCAGATTGACAAAGAGATGCTTGCTGCTTCTCTGCCTCTGCCCATTGTTAAAGAAGAGCACCCTGAACTTGGCGGGTGGAGGTTGGGGGGTGGGGGTGAGGCAGGGACCCGTCTTAAACTCCTTGACTTTGGGCCTGATGACTCAGGAAGAAACCGAGCCGCACCCCACAATTGGGCGGCAGGCCACTCTGTGGTGAACTGTCCTCCCAAAGATGCCTTTTTTTTTGTTTTTTTTGTTTTTTTTTCCAAATTTCAGTCATTCCGGTAACAACCTCATGACTTTTCTTACTCTAAATTCATATCACACATAATATTCCTCATTTAATATATAATTTATATGTATGAATTCTTTTTACTTCACTAAACTCCGCCTCATCCTTAGAAATCTTACCTGTGAAACCACAGATTTGATTCGCTGGAGATTTTCTCCCTAAAGCAGAGGAAATAACCATGGAATGAGCAAATGCTGGGCCATGTACCATCTCTAACATAGTTGTGGGGAGGCAACAAGGGGGTTATTCCTGGGGGAGGACCCCAGGACCCACTGCTTCTCAGACCTCTGAGAGGACAAGCCTGGTGCCTTGGGAGACACGTCCAGCTACAGAAGGCCTGAAAGCTGTAATGTTATGAGGGCTGCAGGGCTGCAGGGCTCTGTCTGTCCCACTGCTGGGCACAGCTAGATGAGTTCTGGAGTCTAGACCTCATCATAATGACCCCAATATATTAGCACAGCCTTTCAGGGTTTGCAGAGCCCATTCCCAAACCCTAGGCTCACTGGGACCAGCCTAAGTTCACATGAGCAGAGAGGATAGAGCTGAGACGATGGTCAAGGTCCCGGAATGTGACAGCTGGAAAGCCCAGCTTGTCTGGTCTCATGCTTCCCAGAAGCTGGTCTGTGAGGTGGTTTGAGGGGCCTTTAAGGGGCCTTGACTCACAGAGCGACCATGGAGCGTGCCTCCTGTTCTCTCACGCTTTGGTTACCAACAGGGCAGAAGCCTCAGTTAGGGGTTAAGGGGTTTTAGACACACCCCTCTTTTCCTTGCTGGCATCCTGCCCAGATGTAGAGTCTCAGAGCCAGGGGCTTTGACAGGAGGGTCTCTAGCTGGGGCTTTGTAACTGTTGTGGTAGGAGGCATTCTAAAATGGCCCCAGGATCTCTGCCCCCAACCTGTGTACATGCCCGTTCTCTTGACTGTGCACAGAACCTGGTGAATGTGACTTAGTTAATCAAGGGGTGTTTATTCTGGGTGGGCCTGGACTAATCAGAGGAAGCTTTACAAGAAGGCTAAGTGTCAAAAAGTGTGTTCCTGGGAGCCTGGAAAATACCAAACAACCACTCTGTGAACTGCCTGTGGGCAGCCACATAGGAAGGAGTGGTGGACAGCTCAGAGTGCTGGGAGGTAAGAGCGGTCCCGGGGTGACAGCTAGCAAGAACACAGATGCTGCCACACGGCTACCATGGGCTGAATTCTGCTACCACCAGTGAGTTTGCAAGAGGAGCCTCAGTCCCAGGGAGGTTTCAGCTCTTCCAACAGGCTGGAATCAGTGACCCCGTGCCTGGACTTCTGACCTATGGGAGCAGTGAGGTAATACGTCCATGTCAATTTAAGCTGATAAGTTTGTTCCATGACAATTTTTGCTTTCCTTGCATTGACTTTCGTAGTTACTTGATACTGGTTTTCTATTTAGTGCAGAGATAATCAGGTTTCCTTAAATCTTTAAAAAGGGAAAATCATTAGAATTCTCTGATATTCATACCATCCAGAGGTATATTACAACCCCTCTCCTTGAATCTGGGGCTGGGGGAAGGGGGAGCGTGTCTGCTTCTAACATTAGAGTGAGATGCAAGTGACAGGATGTGACTTTCATGTTAGGTCATCAAAGGCCACGGGGCGTCTGCTTGGTTCTCTTGAAACACCTGTGCTCGAGAAGCCAGCTTTCACGTGAGACCTCAGACTACCCTGAGGCCACCAAGCTGGAGAGCCGTGTGTCAGTACTCCACCGCCAGCCCCACCAAGCTCCTAGCTGCTGGCCAGGGGGGTGAGTCAGCTTGGACATCCGGCCCGTCAAGCCTTCAGATGAATGCGGCCCCAGCCAGCATCTGACTGTACCTGCCTACAAGGCACCCAAGAATAAGCACCCTGCCAAGCCCCTTCTGAATTCCTGACAACATTGCCAACAAAAATCAAATGGTTGTTTAAAGCTGTTGCATTTTAGGGTAATTTGTTAAGCAGTAGGAACAACTGGACAATTAGTGGACAACGTCCACGTGATTAAAAAATCAAACAGTCTGAGTGACTGGGATCAGCAGGCCTGCCCAGAGGCTGGACATTGATGGGCGGCTGCAGCGTCCCTGTCACAGCCTCCCCAGTGACGAGCGTTTGCCGAGTGCCTACTGCATGCCATGCCTCGTGGGCAGTGTGGGAATGTGTACCAGAGGCATCAGGGAAGTGGGGGGGGTGACAGCTTAATTTGAAGGAGGGGACACAGATGAAGCTGCCAGCTCCCAGCACTATAGGTGCTCAGCCAATGTTTCTTGCAATGAACCACCTCCACCCCCAGAGCGGCCATGCTGCATACTCATTCATTCATTCATTCATTCACCCACAGACACTGACCAGGCACTGTGTGTCCAGTGGCTGGGAGACCCGCCCTTGCCCCCATGGCAATTGTCTCCCAGTATAGTACGGAGGGTCAGTCTTGCCAAGTGACAAAGGAGGCAGAGCTTGGAGGGCTGGGTTGTCAGCAAAGGCATGCTGGAGCGCTTATGGACCTTCTCGTTATTTAAACTTAGGCACACACCCTTCTATGCATGTTAAAATATTTTTACACCTATTTAAAGCCAATGGATGACATTCCTACGTTCTCTATTTTCAGATACGGGATTGACGCTCCGAGAGGTGAGTTAACTCGAAGGAAGGAGGCAGAGGAAGGACTGGAACCCACGCCTTTCCGAGCCCAGAGCCCGACTCCATCATCTGTCATGCCTCCCAACGCACCGTAAGACTGAGCAGACAGAGAGGGCGCTCCACGCAGGGAGAGTGCAGGAGCAAAGGCTGAGAGGCAGGAATCTGCTTCCTGCAGCTAGGGAAGACAGAGAAGAGTGGGAGGTGGAGGGTTTGGAAGCCCACTCAGGATGTCTGCAAGCAGCTGTGCTGTTTGTGGCCCCGCCCAAATCATTAGCACTCAGTTCTCCTCTCGCCATTTCCCCCCTCTTCCCCGCCTCTCTTTCTCTTTCCTTCAAGGAATTTTTTTCTTTCTTTCTTTCTTTTTTTTTTTTTTTTTTACAATGTAATGAGTCTAAATACTCATGCGGGTATTTGTGCGCGTATAAATATTTTTAACAAGGTAAATGTCTTTAATCAAAGCTGGCCCCCCTCAAAGGTATTTGTTTGCCAAATGCACAGAAAAGATGGAGCCTTCTTCTGGTTTCCAGCTCACAAATCACTTTGGCCCAGGAAGGCTTTGTGATGGTTGGGTTTATGAGAAACAGTTTCCCTGGCAGCCCGAGACACGTGACCCCAGAGGAGGGAGCTCGAGTATGGGGCCAAGAGACCAGGCTCTCAGGGCACAGAGTGGTGGAGCTCCTTCTCCACTCCCAGAACACAGTCCTAGGCTTCCTCCTCTCCCGGGAGGCAGGAATGAGCTGCGCCTGCTAGAACTGGAGGGGTCCTTTTCTTTCCCGTGCAGGTGAGGCCCAGGGAGGGTATCAGACTTGCCCAAGGTCATGCAGTCAGACCCTGTGACAGACTCCCAGTGCAGGGGTTTTTCCTCTACACTGGACTCATTCATCCTCAGGGTAAAGGAGCATCAGAGTGTCCTCAGGTCCCCATCTCCACCCCACTGGAAGGAGAGAGAAATGTGTGGAGAGATGAATGTCCTGAGCCAAAGGGCTGGGGAGATAATAGGTTTTTGACATGGTTTTCTCTGGTTTTGGCTGCCCCACCAGGTCCCAATCAGGCCAGCCCTAAATCGGGTCCTCCTGATGCCTCTTAGGGGATGAGAGAATGAAAGGAAGGCTAGCTGGCCACAGTAAAGCCAGGAGAGAGCTGAGGTGGGAGAGCCAGACTTTGAGAAGGACGCCTGGGGCTCTGAGGAGAGCACTGCACAAAGAGTCCAGCGGTCCCGCGTGAGGAGGACACTGCTTTCTCTGCGAGCGCAGACATTCCTGTAATCCACTCAGGGAGTATTTGCTGAGGGTCCAGATGCCTGGCTCTGTGCTAGAAAGGGGGAGAGGATGAAAACAGAGCCGACTCGGTTAGTCCCAGGAACTCCCTGTTCAGCAGGGGAGAGAACCCATGGGAATATTGTTACGGTGTACAGTTTGGCCAGGACCAGGAGGGAAAACAGAGAGGACGGGCTGTGCAGGTTGGGCTAGAAGGGGTGGGAGAGGAAGCTGACCAGGGAGGCAAGGGAAGGGCATCTCAGGCACAGGCGCAGCACAGACAAAGACCTGGAGAGGGGCGAGGGAGGGGTGTGAGCCGTCCTGCCCAGTCGGAACAGTCCTCGGGAGGGAAATGAAGTTTGGAAAGTGTGCTCGGAACCAGGTCAGGCTGGTTCTTGAGTGACCGGGGAAGATTTTGGACTTTTTTTTTTTTAGGCTTGAAGGGTTTCCAGGGAGGACCTGTCAATAAGCATGTGAAGTGGGAAGAGTCACCTTTGGAAAGTCTAATGCCCCTCTAATTCTTCAGGGCTCAGTTTCCTTCTGCTCGGGTAGAGGGAACTGACCTTGATTAGGGCTAGCAAATAGACGGCACACGTGGCGCCCAGCATCGATAACAGGCATCACTAGTCGCTCCCCGCACCCTCTCCCACTGAGCTCAGCCTCAGCTCCACAGCCCCCCAGCCAGTCTCTACCACCACACGGAGATGGCCAGCAGGCTGGTGCTGATTGGCCATTTCTCAAAAAGGTGATGTTGGTGATCTAACTGCAATGAAGACAGCAGGAGACAGAAGACAGAAGAGCTTCTGTCTCATCTTGCCTTCTGATCAGCTCACCACTCAGGGCACTAATCCTGGCTGCGGAGAGATGGAGAAGTTCAACGAGGCCTTTCTGCAAAAAGCTTGCATCCCAGCACCAAGGGCTTGACTCCACCTTTCTGCTACATCCCACCATCCTTCCAGTCCAGATGAAAGGGGCTGACTTAGGGGGCACCCTCCAATCTTGCCCCTCTCCCCAGAGCTGCTAAGGGCTCTCTCTCATCCCTGGCCGCAGCCCTGGTGGTCCTAAACACAGAGTGTGAAGAGCTCCTGGTTTTGTTGGCACAACACAGACACCCAGTTAGTTAGAAAAACATGTGGCTTACTCTTCCCTCTCTGGGTCCTCCAGCCACCAACTTCTAATTCAATTTCCCTTGAAAAACAATGGTTTCAGTGGAGGGAGAAACAAGATTTTCCGAAACTTTGTAAAGCTTTGCAAAATAATTACCCCCGAAACTGGCAGACTCCCTGCCAGCTGGATTTGCCCCCTGGTTTCCTCCTGGAGTCGCCCTCCCAGATCGGATCCTGGGCATCCTCTGGGCATGGGGTACCCGGAGGTCACTGCTCTCCCTCCTGGTTGCTCATCTCCTCTTCCAGTGAGGACTGGTCTGGGAGGCAAGAGGGGAGGAGAAAGTGGTCTCTCCGTCCCCCACGCCTGGCCAGGCAGGGACCAGATTTTGATGGAAGCTCCTTGAGCTGGTTTCACCTTCGTGGTGCCCTGGCTGCTGCCACGGATGGGACTGAGCCCCGGGGAGGGTGTCTGACTGCAACCCCATCGAAGAGTGGGGGCCGGAAGGAGGCACCGAAATGCCTCCCAAGTCCTGACCCAGAGAAATTACAACATAATAAGTGTTTATTGTTTTAAGCCATTCAATTCGGGGATAGTTGTCTTTTTTTTTCTCGTTTTTTGATTTTCTTTTATTTTTTCAGTGTTCCAAGATTCATAAGGTAATGTACCAGACCAGCCCTCTGTCGACAGAGCTCCCTGCTGATTCACAGCAGCCATTTGCCTCGCTTTGTTAAGAAAAATCATCTAACACTTGGAAATAGGCAAGGAGTAGGCGGCAGGTCTCTTCATTGTCACATCATGGCTCCATTTAACAGGCCTGCCTTGGGTGCTTAATTATCTGGAGGGATGTGCCTTTGGCTTAGTGTATGCTGTTAGAAGGTGTGACTTTAAAAGTTATATGTTGGGGCGCCTGGGTGGCTCAGTGGGTTAAAGCCTCTGCCTTTGGCTCAGGTCATGATCTCAGGGTCCTGGCATCGAGCCCCGCATCGGGCTCTCTGCTCAGCGGGGAGCCTGCTTCCTCCTCTCTCTCTCTCTGCCTGCCTCTCTGCCTACTTGTGACCTCTGTCAAATGAATAAATAAAATCTTAAAAAAAAAAGTTATATGTTAACTTACAGATTTCTGTCTAACAGAGAACCCCCAAAGGTTATGGATTGTTGGCCCTTTAGGACATTAACCAGTTTTGTATCTAACCAGGCCATTTTATTCTAACATTCTTTCTCTAGTATTCTTTAATGGTTCCCCTAGTATCCTTTGAAAGAGCATTGCCATCTTACTGCTGCTCCTACTCATGAGTTAAACAAATTTTTACATTTGTTCAATCTGTATTTGCATGGGAGTCCTACTTTTATATATATATATGTATGTACCTTGACAGGTTACATACCTCCAGGAATGAGGAACTCACTACGTTTCAAGGACCTCAAGAGTCTTAGGACAGCTCCTAGAACAGGTTTAGGAGTTGTTCCTTATGCTCCTAGCTACATCCTCTAGCTACCGTTCTTCACTGAAGGACAGCCTCAGGAAGGGAGCTGAATCCCTAATCCCTGTGGTATCTACTCACCCCACAGAGCACAAGTACTGGATGCAGAGAGATGAAGAGACTTCCACAGGGCCGGCCATCATTCTGTAAAAGCCTTTCCCAGGCTTATATCCCAGCATCAAGGGCTTTTCACTATAGAGTACATATTTTGAACCAGAAAAAGAAGTTATTAAATTAAATTAAATTTTAAAAAGAATTAAATTATTTTTAGAATTTAATTGCTATCTATAGTCTTAGAATGCTATCTAAATGCTGTGTCTGTGAGTGAATGGAGAATGGGTAAGTGAATGGGGAAGAACTATTTCTTTTCTTTTTTTCTTTTTTTCCCCTAGGCAAAGAACTTTACTAATCTCGTTTCAAACTTTATTCCCAGGCTTCTTCAGCTTAATTAGCTGCAAAGAATGAATTGTGTATAAGCAAAAACTGAAAAGAGCTGCAGTGTCCAAGGGGCTTGGGCTTAAAAATATTAGAGATCTAGATTTTATCAGATCCATGAACAAAATTTTAAAAAGCAGTCATAATATAAAATAGCAGCTCCCAGTAACTTCTTCAAGTTTTATCTTCTTCAGAAGTTGACTCAATTCAGTTTGCTTCATTCTTGGAAGCGTCATCAAAATTCTCCACAAGATCTGGAACTTCATCATCCTCCTCCTCTCCGGTAGCAAGTGGTGATTTTCCATCCACAGATTGTTTGGGCAGAGCTTCAGCCAGTCTTCTTCAACTAGTCAGACTGCACCACGTTGGTTTAAGATACTGGGTAGCATTTCTGTCAGCTGCTTTGTCTCAGCATGGCCTGTAATGATGAAAGGGTTCGCTGCCAGCGATGCCTGAACTTTGGGGTTGTTAAAGTGGATCACTGTTCCTTGGTTTGTGAACATATTCACTTCTTCAATACCAGAGATATTGTTTACCCCTAACTTCTTTAAGGAGAACTGAAGTTTTTTTTATCATCTGCTGTAGCTGTTCTATGAACCACCTTCTTCTTTCGGTGAGCAGTTCCTTTCCCACCAATGCACACTTGTGCTTGCAGTTTGGCGAGTTTCTCCTGGTTCATGATAGTTTCTTTCATCTTGCTGGAGCGGAAATGGGACCGCGCAGGGGACTAGGATTGGTGCTCAGGGGGGTCTCGGGCGCACCAGCTGAGATTAGGTGCACACACACGGGGATGCAAGATGGCAGCTACGGGAAGAGCTATTTCTGATGCACTGTGCACAGGCCTATGCAGTTTAAGGAACTGGAGATTGGCAGGGGTCCACTCTGACCCTCTACCTAATCTCTTGTCTTTAGGATTTGGAGGGCTATCACCAGGTAGGATCTCACTGGTTTCCTTTCTGGCCTTGTGGCTTTTGGGATGAAGGCCAAATCCCCACTTCAACCCTCTCTGTATGGCCCACCCCTGCACCCCACCCTCTTTTGTCTCATGCCAACCTCTCCTTTGCCCCCTTCATTCCAGGCACACTTTCTCTCCCTTAGGTCCACTATGGTCCTCTGCACCACCTGGTCTTTGTCCATGCTGTCCTCTGTCTCTGTGTTGCATCCTTCATCTGCTCCTGGCCTGGGCCACTTCCTGCCTTCATAGAGGCTCTCAGAGCACCTCTACCCTGCCCCTCCCCCCTGCACTCATTAGGTGGCAATTTAATATTTCTTTGTGAATGACTTGCTAGTGGCGGCCTCCCCTGCTGGACCATGGGTCACAGGAGGATGGGGGCCACCTCTGCTTTGTCCTGTGCTTTGTGCTCCAGGGCTCATACTGGACCTGGTGAACAATGGACACTCAGTGCCGGCAAAGAAATAAAGATTTCGTGACAAGTGGTGGCAAAATGGGAAGCTAGCGCCAAAGCTGCTGGGCTCCAGGTCCAGTGCTCCCTTTGCAGCCAAGCGTCGGGGGGCAAACTTGATTCTTATTAAACTGGATGAGAGTGTGTTGGCCTTTCACATACCCACAAGCCGTGACTCAGGTTATATGAAGTACAATCAAATGGTCCCTCTTTTTTTCTCCAAAGACAGCAGTTTACTAGCCACAAGAGGCCTCTTGCCGCCTACTCACACCTCAGCTCAGCCAGAGGGTTTTATTTAAAAAAAAAATATGTATAACACAATGGAGGTAAATGCTCATTGAAAAAAATGCAAAATGCTACCAAAGTGTGGTGAGAACAAAGTGGAAGGTCTCCCGCCGTCACACTCCCAGAGGTAACCACTGCGCTGTCTACACTGTGAAATAACCATAACTGTGATCACAGCTGACTTACCTGGGCCTACTCGAAGCCAGGCTACTTTACATCTGAGGTGCCACAGGAGCCCAGAAGGTAGGTACTTGGTTTTCACTCCCATGTCCTCCACAGAGAACTGAAATGTGCAGTGAGCTTGAACAAGTTGCCCAAAATCACACAGGCAGGAAGTGGCAGAGCTGGACTGGATTCCAGGAAGAGTGGGGACAGTCTAAGTGCTTCATCTAGAGACCTCTTCCTCTTAAGCAGGTGTCTACCCTTAACATCTTAGAGCCCCGATGTTCAAGGATGGAGTCGGGACCTAAGCCTTGACTGCTCTTTCTCTGCTCTGTGATCTTGGACAGCTTACTAAACCTCTCAGTGTCCCAGTTCCTTCAGCTGTTAAATGGAGAGCAGGGTGGTTCCACTTTTGGGCTGGCTGCCCGTTAGGGGACAGAAAGTGATTGGAGCACAGGTCGGCAGGCAGCCGGAGGTGTTCAGGCTGTGCTGCTGCAGGTGTTGCTGTCATCCACACCAGGTGCGAGCTGTGCTGGGGGCACTGGGAGGCAGTCTTCTGCTCCCCTGCAGCGAGCCCCAGTCCAGAGCAAGCAATGACACCTGCCCCCACCCTTCTCTCCACTGGCAGCTCAGGGGCCGAGGCCAGGCTTTCTGAATTGTAGCAGGTGTCACTGCGACACAGGACAACAGCTGCCCACCGTACGGCAGCCCCGGAGAGCTGGGAGCTCTACAAAGACCTTTCTGCCCATTTCAGTCCATCGGGGCTGCCTTAGTTGGGAGGTTGGGAGCCGGACGGCAATGAGTTCAAGTCTGTCCTCTGGTGCTCCCTGCCGCGGTGCTGTGGGCAAGAGGATTTGCCGTTCCGCCTCAAGCTAGGCACAGAGCGAACGTGCAGCAGGAGAACCGAGTGAGCTGAGCCCCCACCTGTTGGAATCGAGAGGAGAAACAGAAGACGCATGCGCACCCCGCGCCCCACATGCACCTCGTGATCCGTGAGGCGTCAGCTGCAAGCGTGACGTCACGAGCCCTTCACCATCGCGTCACAGTTAGACCCAAGCAGTCAGTGTGCTGGTGAGGGAACAGAGGCTCACCGGAGGCAGTGACTTGTCCAGAGCTGAATTTCTGGCATTTAATGAGCTCTGTTTCCTCCGAGGGGACACCCCGAGCCCCAGGGGAGCCAGCAGCCTCCTCTGCACCCCAGGATAGGCCCCTGGCCGCTGCCTCCAGTCCCCCTCCTCCCGTAACACCAGGTCCCCCTGCTGCAACTGTAACACCTCTGGCCCCCAGGACCCTGGGGAGGGGGCCCTGGAGAGGGAGGGGGAGGGGGAGGCCGAGAACTGGCCAAAGGAATTCTAGACTCCCAGGTTTGGAATGAGAGAAGCAGACATTCTTGAGACAGTTGGGCCCCCATGTCTGTCCCACCCTTTTCGAATAAGCCCGAAGCAGCTTGCCCCCTGGTGAGCCAATCAGTAGTCCAGCCTCTGCTTACACACCCACCGGTAGGGATCCTGCTGCCTCCTGAGGCCCCCGCTGCACCCCGGGCAGTGCTGGCTCTTGGGGGCGCATGGGAAGGCGGCCATGGGGGCGCCCATGGGCTGATGGAAATGAATCCGTTTGGAGAAAGCCCTGGGGCAGAGCTCACTATACCCTCCCCGCCGATCCAGAGGCATGTGACTAGCGGAGGTCCCTTCCCAGGACTGCCAACCCTACTATTTCCATACCAGCTCGTCCAGACCTTCCTTGGCAAAGGAAGGTTAATCCTCCCAACACCCTCGTGCGGGGAAGGTTAGGACTATCTACGGATGGAGAAAATGAGGCACAAGACAGGGCAGCGCCATGTCCAAGTGCACATGGCAGTAAGTGGTAGAGGTGGGCACTGATCCTACCCTTGGTAAAATGCCTGAGCCAGAAGGCTCCTGACACAGGATCGTCGGTTCAGGGACTTTCAACTGACTGCTCAGTGGAATCACCTGAGGTGGGGACACCCCCAAACCTTAGTTATGTGCTCTAAAAGACCTCCCAACCAGTGTAACCAGGGTTGGGAATCACTGAGGGACCCAAGCCATCATTTTTTAGGTGAGGCAACAAAGGCCCAGAGAGGCCAAGTTGCTTGTCCAAGGTCACACAGTAACTCGGTGGTATTAGAACTGGGTCTTGGGGTCCTTCAAACCAGCAGGACTCTGACACTTCTCAGGGCTGCTGCAGAATAAACTAATTGCATTTGGTTGGTCCTGTCCTGCCTACCCCCACCCTGTCCACACCCACCCCTGGCTGCAGCTGCCCAGCCCCCAGCCCGATTTCTCCTCTGGATTGGCTGGCTCCTCCGCATTTGGAAGCAGAGGGAAAATCCACCAGCGGAAACAGTGGCAGGCGTGGGGTCCTTTTGCCTCAGTCTGTGGGTTTGTCTTCCTCTTACCTTTCATGAGATGGGCTGGAGGATAAACAGAGCAGTGTTCCTTGTAAAATGAAGAGGGGCCATACTTCTGCAAAGACGCTGGGGTTGGGGGTGGGTGTGGGTGTGAGGGGAGCCCATCTGGGGACCCCCTGGGCCTGGGCTCCAGCAAGCGAGATTGTCAGTATAGTGAGGACCCCCAGCTCAGTGCCCTGCAGCCAGGCTCCTCTCACCACTTCCGTTTTGCTGGTCAAATGAATATAGCCTCAAACTGCCCCCGAGCTGGCACCCTGCAGCAGATGGGGCCAGTGGTCGTATGGTCCTGGCAAGATTAGATGAGATGAGACATGTTGGGGGGCTTCCTGCAGGCAAGTGTAAGCACCTGTTGTTATCACAGGCCTCTCTCCTGGGGCTGGGCGTGAACGTGTCCATCTCCGTGCGGCCCTGAAGCCTCAGTTGTCTCTTCTGTGAAATGGGAGGAGGGTGATTTCTGGCAGCCTTTCCTGCCCAGCTGTTCAGAATTGAGTTTTTACTTCTTTCAGACCATGTGGCAGTCACATGTTTGGAGCAGACAAGGTCAAGAGCCACACCTGGCATCTGACTCTGATCCTTTCGGCACTGTCAAGGCAGGCAATGCTGACTATTCCCCACGCGGGATGGGACACAGCTTGGAGGCCCAGGCTAGCCCTCCTGCCTCAGCGGTGCAGTATCTTCCTGGTCTGGAGGCTGGTTCTGAAAACCTACCATTTGTCCACACCTTCTGAAGCTCCCGTTTGTTGACCACCTTCTGTGTGACAGGCCCTGTGACATGGTGTGACTTGGTCGGAGTCTCAGTGGGAGGAATGAGCCCGGCACTGAGGCCTGTGTGGCTCTGAGTTTCTGCACTTGGCCCCACACTGCTTTATTTTGCTAAAATAGTGCTCATGCTACATTTATAAATGTCTCACTACACTCCTGAGAGTTAATGGCAGTTGGTCAGAAGAAGGGTCCCAGAAGCCAAACTGCCAGGGTCCAGATCCTGGCTCTTGCCTTTGCTGTGTGACCTGGGGCAAGTTACTTAACCTCTCTGTGCCTCAGGTTTTACACCTGTAAAATGGGTTACTGACTTCCTTCCAAGGAGAACAGTATAGAAAGGGAGGGGTCTGAGGGTGAGGTGAGTAAATTGACAGTTTAGAGTTCTAACACACTCTGTTAGCTAGTGGTCAAGGTCAATATCAACAATGACAATGATGGGTTACGGGGATAAGTATGTGTCTTTTATATGATGTGATGAAATGGCACTTTACCTCTGCGGTCTCCCTCCTCAAGTCCTGTAACTCCAGGCTAATCATGGGAAAAACACGAGAGAAATTCCAATAAAAGGACATACTACACAGTACTTGACCAGCACTTCCCAAAACTGTCAAGGTCATTAAAAAAAAAAAAAAGGAAAGTCTAAGAACCTGTCCGAGGCAAGAGGAGACTAAGGAGACAGGACAGCTAAGTGTAGTGTGGTATCCTGGGTGGGATCCTGAACCAGAAAAATGACATCAGATAAAAACTACAGAAATCTGAATAAGGTATGGATGTTAACATCAACTCATTCGTTGTAACAAATGCTCCATAGAATGTCAGGTATTAATCAAAGGGGGACCCGGGTGTGTGTTGGGGAGGGTATATGGGAACTCTGTATTATCTTCTCAATTTTTTCTGTAAATCTGAAACTTTTAAACACTAAATCCTATCTTTTTTTTTTTTTAATGGGAAGAATGAGAGTCCCTCTCTCCTAGGGTAGTTGGAAGGATAAAAGGAGCAAGTACATGGAAACTGCTTTGAACAGACTCTGGTCCAGGCTAAGCACTCCGGGATGGCTGACGGTCATTATCATCACTGGGTGGGGGTGGGCCACCAAGTTCGTGCACTGGAGGGTCCGATGGTTCACTCTCCACCTCAGGGAAACCATTTCTCCTATGATCCTGAGAGGGCAGGTCCGGCTTTCTCAGGATTTAGTCACCCACCCTGTTGCAGTCAGCCTGTGTGTCCTTCCCTGGGGCCTGGGACGGGCAGAAGAGTGGAGGGTTCCCTGCAAGGAGCCGGTATGGCCGCAGTCTCAGAGCCGGCAAGCCCGGGGGCACCCCGATCCCCGCCAGCTGTGACCTAGAGCAAGCGAAGTCATGGGTCTGAGCCTCCGCTTCCTTTGTTGTGAAGTGGAGGTATTGGCCTCAACCTCATGCGGCCTGGCTGGGGAATAAGTGCTCAGATACAGGAAGAGTTCCGGATGGGGGCAGGGTGGAGCTAGCATGTTGAGGAGTGTCCTGGTTGGAACAATGCCCTCGATTGTCCTTTGCTTAGCATCCCCATCCCCAACCCTGCAGAATGACCTTTCTCCTGGCTTCCAGATGGTTCCTCTCCTGCTCACGTGGGACGAGAAGGGGCTCTGAGCACAGGTGGACTAGAACCAGGGGGCGGATGGCTTTTCTGGTCCTGCAGGAGGCAAGTCCAGAGAGAAGCAGGGCCTGAAGGCCATCTGCTTCTCCCCAGAGGAGAGGGGTGGGCTTGTCCTGGGGACCAGGAGGAGAGCTGAGTGTTGGCACTCTCCAGGCTTGCTGGAGCCAGACAGTGGGGGTATGGAAGATGGCTGTATGGCGCGGGGAGCCCCCAGCTCCTACCTCCAGAGACTCCAGAGCCCCAGTCTGGAGACTCGCAGCCCCATCCATGTCCCAGCTCGTCCTACCTCCCGCGGCCACACCACGGCAACCCTGGTCTACAGGCTTGAAATCCATTTGGTCCTCTCTAGGCAATTCATCGCCTTGGAGTCCTCAGCCTTGACCCCAGCCACAGACCAAGCCCTGATTCATCTTGGCACATCGCCCTGGCCAAACCGAGCCCTGACCCTGCTCTCACATGGACCCATAACCACAGTTCTGACCCTAAGCAGCCATGTCAGAGATGTAGATGGGACTTCTGGAAGTGCCCAGGCCACTCACTCCCTGGGGCTGGCCTGTGGGGCCAATAGCATCATCCCCGAATGTGAAGGCCATCCACACAGTTCTATGACAACCCGGACATGCACTGCAAAGCCCTTGGCTATCCCTTGGGAGACATGGGCCCCGTACCACCTTCTTGTGACCTGGGCATGCCCAACCCTCCTTGGCCTCAGTTTCCCCTCTACCCTCTGAGGGATGAATGTATGACCTTTGAGGACCTTCCCAGTTCTGACAGCTGGTGATTCAGGAGACATGAAATGTTCTTGTGGGCCTGTTTCCAGACTTTTCCTGCCTCTTACTTCCCTAGTCTGAATCCCTTCCACTCAGCTCTCCTGGCCTCAGGCTCACAGCCTAGTAGTTAGAAATAGCCTTTGGGGCCACACAGACCTGGCCTCAAAACCCAGGGAGGGACCTCAGCAAGTTTCTTTGCCTCTCAGAGCCTCAGTCTGCTCATCTGTGAAATGGGCATTTTGAATTTTGGGAAGTCTCATGTGGGTGTTGGGAAGCGTTTAGCACAGAGCCTGGCATGAACAAAGGGTCAGAATGTCAGAGCCGAACTTACTGCTCCTGTGTGGAGTTCCTGGGTTTTACTCTGGTTGTTCCCTTTCTCAGTGGGGAAACTGAGGCCTAGAGAGGTCAAGCTCCTTGTTGACAGAGTGGGACCAGCAAATCCTATGGTCCACCCCTAACCCTCTCCCTCTGCATGCCAAGGAAACCATCACAACCCTGGGCAGGTGGCCGCTGCTCTCTGAGACTCAGTTTCCTTCTCTGTGAGAGTAGGATGTGGAACCAGTGGGACCTCCCCCTCCAGCTCCCAGAGCTTCTCTGGCTCAGCTACTGAAGAAGACAGGAGCGTGCTGGGGTAGGAGGTTATGGTTGGATGACAGGCCTTGAGAAACCTCTGGAATGTGGGTTTGAAAGTTTGGGGCCCATTTTTGCTACAACAGCTCCCCCTTCTCCCCTCCTTTCTTTTCATGACTTTTCACCAACTGTTTCTTCCCTTAATCCAAACCATTGTTTTTCCAGGGTGAAATTTAAATCAAAGCCACATGGTTCCCCCAACACACGCACACCCTTGCCAAATGGAAGCGTGTTCTGGGGGAACAGTAACACCCCCTTGAAGAGGACTCTGATCTCTTTGTGCGGATCACCAGGCAATGGGAAGATTTGGGGGGCTTTGAGTTGGCCTGACGATAGTGGGCTCAGAAGTTTCTAGACCCTAATGTGACTCAGACCAGGAGCAGGGAACAGGAGGTCAAGAGCCCCTTTCCTGAGCCTAGGGTCTCCATCTTATAAGCCACGGCACATGGGATGGTGCCCGGAGCCCTGAGCCCCATCTGAGGGTGGGTGGGTTCACAAGTCAGCACAGCGGGGTTTGGCCTTTCAGGTGACATGAGCATGGCGGAAGTGTGATCCTTGGTTTGTGTCTGACTCTCACTTGCTGTGTGAGCCCAGACAAACTCCTTAACTTCTCTGAGCTTCAGATTGGTAAAATGGACGTCTTGCCAGACCTCTCTCTTGGGGCTTCGGGGAGAGGATGCAGGCAAATGGTCAGCAGGACAGAGCCGAAGGACCAGGCATGGGCTGCACAGTGCAGCTCCCAAAAGCAGCTTGGGAGGCTGCAGGGGGGGTCTCCGAGAAGAGGGAGGGAGATGCCACGCACAGTACCAGGAGAGGGGGGAGAGAGAGCAGGAGGGGCAGGGACCAGGAGGCAGGGACATCTGGACACACGAGGGCCCTGGAGCAGAGGATCACAGGGCTCTGAAGGGGGCAAGCTGTGCTCCTTCAGGGAGGGGAGGTGGAGGGAGCCAGGAAGGTGGGGGAGGAGCCCCAGCCAATCTTCAGGGACCCCTCTCCAGGGGCTTCCCCAGGCCTTGCCTCTGCTTTGCATAGTCTAGCACTCCCAGCTGTATCCCTGGGGAGGGGTGAGGTCAGGACAGCAGGGGTAACCTCCCCCACCCCCCTGCACACACAAGAGTTAGCCACCTGCCCCCCCGGGCGCATGTCTCCAGAAGGCCTGGCCACCTGCGGGGTGAGCACACACATAAGCATAGGTCCCCACGTCCAGGCACACAGACTGAGACATGCATGCAAATTTACACACGCTAGACTCCTATGCAAAATACAGACCCAGACAGGCCCTGGCCCAGAGACACAGCCCCACACCGGGTCAGACCCACCTGCGCGAGTGCACGGGCGTGCGCATGTGCGCGCGCACACACACACACTCGTGCAAAATGAGAGCCGGGGAGGCCTTTGGCAGCGCGGGCTCTGAGAGGACAGCCTTTCCGCTCCTTTCTCCTCTCCACAAACAAACAGCACCTCTCCGGTGTCGGGCCCCGAGTCAGGCCCCAGACAAAACAGACACAGTCCCCACTCCTGGAACTTACATTCTAGTGAGAAAAAAGAAATTGATCATACTTGTTGAAATGATTATTACTCTTCATATAGTCACGTGATTTTATTCCTTTAATCCTCACAACGACCTTCTGGAGTTGAGGGTATCTGTGTGACAGATTAGGACAAGGGGGCCTGGAGAGCTGGCGTGGCCTGCTGGAGGCCCCTGAGCTGACAAGAAGCAGCCCCACTCAGAGGGGTGGGGACAGGACTTTGCTTCCCCCTGTGGTGACCTCCACACAGGCCAGAGCGGCTCTGGGGACCGTACCCCACCTGGGGGGAGATCTACTTGCGGAAAGGCCTGGCTGCTGCTGTTAGCTCACCTGTGACGCTGGACCAGCCACTGTCTCCTCACTTTGTCTGCCTCCACAGGACGAAATGATTCTGCCCCTCTTACAGAAGGGGACACAGTGTCTCCGTGAGGACAGGCGGCCTTATGAGGTGCAGAGCTGGACACTGCGTGCAGGACCAAGGGCCTCCTCCACCAGGGGTCAGAGAAAACCAACTCCAGCACCCCAGACCCTTCCATCAAGCAGTCAAGGAGACCTCCCTGACCCTGGGTTCAGTTGGACACAGTGCTGGGCACAGGGGTGGGGTAAGTGGCAGACCCAGGGGGCCAGCCAGCCCCATCGGCTCCAGGCTCAGCCCCTAAAATCCCGCCGGGCCAGCCTGTGGGCTCACACTGCCTCCCAAAGTACCTTGAGAGTCACCACCAAGGACTGCCGGGGCCAAAAGAGCCCTGTTCCTTGAGGGCCAGGGCAAGAGGAAACAAACATTTAGTGCTGTGGTGGCTGACTGCCCTTTCCCTGCAGCAGGGAGGTGTGGGGGGCACCCTTCATTCAGCCCCACCCCAAGTGCTGCATCATTTCTGGGGGCCTCTTGGAAATCACCCTCTTCTGGGGCAGCGCCTGCCCGCTAGCCACTCACAGTCTGTCCTGGAGCTGCTTAGTCACCTGACGAAGCTGGGGAATCTTATAAAATGCATATTCCTGGGCCTCTCCAAATTTACTAAATCATAATCTCAGGGCTGGAGTCCCAGAATCTGTATTTTTTCAAAGCCCAGAGATCTAGAGACCTGAAGAAGCCAGCACCAAGAACCCCTGGCCCAGGGCCCTGAGAACCAGGGTCTCCTGACTTATTAGTCAAAATTATTAGTCTTATTTAATGCTGGATCACTCCTCAAATGATCTAGTAGGTGCTCAGGAAATGTTTGGTAGTGATGCCGGCCGGGGCTGTGTGGCAGAGAGGTCCATCTGGACAGCCACTGGCCTGCTGTGTGACCTTGGGCAAGCCACTACCCTCTCTGGGCCTTGGCTCAGATAGTTTCTAAGGACTGGGTTGACAGTGAGCACCTGGGTGGTGATCTTAGTCCCAGCCTGGGAAGGAACAAGACTGATTTCCCAGGCATCTCTGGGAGTTCCCTAGGTTACCCTCTGAAAAATGGGCCCAGGACATTGAGTCACGCTGAACTAAACTGGGCACAGCCTGGACGTAGAGGGCGCTATTCCACACCTAAAGGGAGCACCCTTGGCCAGCCCCTGAACCCCAGCCTGGGCCCAAGGGCTGCGCTTGAGAGAAGTGACGACCCTCCTACCCCTCCCCCTACCACACACACACACCATGGGGAGGCCAAGGTGGTGGGCGAGGAGCAGGTGCTCAGGCTTCCACTTCTTAGAATCCCAGCAAGGCCTGGGTGGGTGAGCTCATTTACGGGAAAGGGGGATGGGGGCTCGATGTTCTCACCTGGCCTGCTTGGAGGGGGCAGCAAGTGCGTCAGCAGCCCCGGGGCCTGGCCTGCCTCCGGAAACGCCGCCCAGGGCTCAGTCACGAACCCAGGCGGGCAGGGGGGGCAGCCAGAGCACTGGGGGGAGTCAGGTGACCTGCGAGGAAGCTTGGCTGGAGGCCTGGAGGCTGCACCGGGGTGCAGAGTGAGGTCAACTTCCCCCTTCCTGGGCTTGTGCCCCCACACCCGGCTGTCCAGCTGGATGTCTCTTCAGCTATCTGTCTGTCTGGCCTCTGTCCTCCAGCCCACCAGAGGCTCAGGACCTCTGCTTGGTCCCCCAGTGCCTGAGAAGCCTGAGTTCCCATCAACAGCCAGCCTCCAGGGGCCTTCAGGTCAGGGTCCTCCGTCAGATTAGGGTGCAGACCCCAGCCAGGGCCTGGTGGGGAGAGCCCTGCCTCCCCCAGCCCTCCCTCTCCCTCCTCCTCCACTTCTCTGCAGCTATTTAAAGCAAGTGGTGGCCGTGGGAAACTTCTTCAGATGTGTGGTTTCGTCTTCTTCAGCACAGGGACTGGGCGTCTGCTCTCTCTCGGTCTGGTGACTCACCCAGAGTGAGAAAAGCCTTTTTGTTGCTTGATGCTCGCTCGAGGCTCTGTGGTCTGAGAACCTGGCCTGATGGGGCCTTCCCTCGCTGGGACTCCTGGAAGGCCTTGGAAGTGCCCGGAGCGGCCCCTTGGTCCTGTCATCAGACCCAGGGAGGCCGGGGGCTGAAACATTCTGCTGGGAGGGTGCTTATCTTCAAAACTCGTCACAGCCACCACCTCCTCCAAGAAGGCACCCTTGATTCTTCCAAAACCTCTAGCCATCTCCCCCTGAGCAATGCAGTCCTCTGCCCTCAGTCTTCCCATCTGTGAAGTGGGGCAGTTGAGTCCAAGCTTACAGATCTGCATGGAGGTTAACTGTAGGATGCTCAGCGTGGTGTCTGACACACAGCAGGGACTCAGTGGGTGCGGTTTATCACCAGTAAGATTCGCCAGCATTGACTGAGCCCTGATTTTGTGCCAAGCCCCAAGTAAATGATCCCATTTACTTCTAACTCTCCTAGGAAGTGCTTACTAGTAGCACTCCCGTTTTACAGGTGAGGAAACTGAGGCACAGGGGGTCGAGTATTGTTTGTGTTATCTCATGGCTAGTAAATGCAAAGCGAGATTCGAAACTGGGTGATGAGATTCAAACCCCCACAGAGCCCAAGCCACTAACTGCCCGTCTCAGGAGCTTGGCACATGGTAGCTGAGAAAAATTTGGATTCTAAGAGCTATGAAGAGCATGTTCCTTCTGCCCAGAGCCTTTACAGGCTGTTCCCTCTACTTGGAGACTGACTCCAGGTTGCTTGCCTGTCCATATCCTCCTCAAGCTTGAGACCTCAGCTGGAAAGTCACTTCCTCCTGAACCTTCCAGGATTGCCTCTCAGGTGCCCTCATGGCACACGGCCCCTCTCTGCCTGCTTATAATTGCCTTTGGATCATGACCAGTGCCCGGGTTCCTACCTAGACTGTGAGTCTTCCTGACTCCTCAGGAAGACTCCTCCACAGGGACTGGCTGTGGACTGAGTAAGTGCCACCAGCGTGTCCAGCATCTGGGCAAAGCAGAGAGAAGCATTCACCGGGAAAGTTTTCATGGAACATCTCTCTTGGAATAGAAACCCCTTTGGGAGAAGCAGGTCCTTAGACCTGCTGCTCCATAAGGCTGTAGGGGAGACAGGAGGGTTCCAGAGGGGGTTTGAGGAAAACCCGGTTTCTCAGGACAGCACATGGTCACCCCTCCACGGACATGGGCATCCCCAGTCATGTGCTTCTAGCCCTGGAACATCGTGGAAGTAAGACAGAAGGAGTCTGTCCTGGGCTCCCAGCACTCCCTGCCACCACAGGAAGAGGCTGCTGTCCCTTGAGGAAGGAGCCCTCAGCTCTGTCCCTGGGGGTCAAGAGGTCACCAGGGTCAGGCCAGATGTCCCTAATTATAGGCTAGGCGTGGGGCAGAGACAGGTGCCAGGGAAGAGGTGCGCACAGAGTCTTGGGTCTCCAGGATCAGAAGGGAGCCGGGCCCCCTGCAGGATGGCATGGAGAGTGAGGCTGGGTGGCCTGGCCCGATGGAGCCGTAGCTACTGTCTCGTGATGTCCGGTCAGTACTTCAAGAACTGCCAGCAACACAGAGCGCTGTGGCCTCTGACGTGCCCAGTGACCCTACTACTGGGTGGGGACAGGCCCAGGTGCTCGGGCCACGGAGCAGCTGGGCCAACCGAGGCCCCCCCCCCCATCTCTGCGCTGGGGAAGGGGCTATAGCCACAGCAGCCACATCAGCAGGGACAATGCAGTGATCAGTGGGTGCAGCCACGCCAGCAAGACGCCGGGTGCAACCGCGCAGAGGACCAGAGCAGCCACACCAGCAGGAGCGCGGAGGACTGAGAGGATAGCGGGCGGAGAGGAGCATGGAGGACCGCAGAAGCAAGCGATGCTCCGTGTGGCGAGCGGATGCTGGGGCTTCGGCCACTGCTGTTCCCTCCATGCAGCTCCAGCTGCCTCGCAGGCTTCACCGGAGGCGGCGGTCACCCAGGGAGGCATGAGGAGCGTGGACATGATGGGACACTGCGGCCAGGAAGCTGGAGGTGGCAGGAGAGAGGCCCCAGGAGTGGGGTGGGGGGGCTGGGGAGGACAGGGACCGGCTTGGACATCGGGGGTTGTCCTTCCCAGCCCCAACGGGCCTCTCGTACCCCCTCCTCCCTCTGGTCCTCACCCGGCCCAGAACAGGGTCTGTTGCCCTCCTGGTACACAGAGGAGAACTCGGGGGCTAAGGAAAGTCGGCAAACTTGAAAGGTGGGGAGCCAGGACCTGAAACCCCAGGCACAGGCTTGTCACTTGGGTGAGATCAAACCCATCCCTCGGACGCTTCGGGAAGAGGAAGCGGGTAGGACGCATGGGCAGCAGGAAGCTGCAAGGAGAAACAGGGCGTGAGGCGTGGAGACGGTGGGCCCTGAGAGGACCTCTCCTCTCTCAGGGGGTCTCCACGTGTCATCTGCAAAACCGCTTGGCCTCGCCATCCCCACGGGCCCTCCCGGCTGGGGGCTCTACACCAGGATGGATGGCATGTGGCTGAAGGAGGGGGAGTGGGTGGCCGGCACAGGCTGCTGCTCGCTGAGACCTTCGCAGCTCTATTACCCCCAGTGGAGGCCAGAGCAACTGGGGGGGGGGGGGGGGGGGGGGGGGGGAGGGGGGAGACTATACTGGACTGGGGGCAGGGGTGGGGGGGACAAATCCTGGCGGTTCAGGCATGTGGAGAACAGAAGCTGTGCAATTGAGCCTCCCCACCCCACACAGGAAGGACAGTCTTCACCCAGGCCACAGCTGCCTACCTCTCGCGGAAAGCCACAGATTCACTGAAAACCCAGGCCCCTGCTCTGCCCATTTCCAACTTCCTGTGCTGGCCTCAGAACTATACGTGTCTCCCCACTGCACAGAGGGGAAGGCTGAGGCCAGCAAGGGCGAAGGACCTGTCTGAGCACCCCCACAGCCCGCCCCCAGGAGACCATGTCAGAGCAGGGACTAGACTCTAGATGTCCTAATTTGTGGGTCCCTGCCCTGTGTCCCCCGACTACCACGACCACCAAAACTAAAGATCTATCAATGGCCCCAGACACTAGGTCTGGTCTGTCCTGTGCTGATCAGACATGGGCCCAGCGGCATCTGATTCCTGCTGCAAACCACCCCCCCCCCCCCGAACTTGCCCTAAAGTTCAGCCTTGTCAACCCCCAGGGGCCTGGGAGTCCCCCAGGAGTGCCTGCTTCACTGCCACCCAAGCAGCCTCCAGGAGAGCCCTGGAGAGGCCAGGCCAGAGCTGAGGAGCCAAACTCTTCCGGGCCCCGGCAGGACCAGCAGCTGCCTTCTGAGATCAAGCTAGAAGATCAGCCTCTTCTCCCCGAGTTCACTGCCTTACACCAGCCTAGGGACAGACAAGAAGACAGAGATGCCAGCTCGGCTAACACACCCTTTGTTCTCAGTTCTGCTCTTTGGTGCTGGGTTCAGAAGGCTGGGTCCTTTAGAGGCAGAAATGCTTCTGAGAAAGTTCCCTGTGAATCCCAGAAGGGAAGTTCGTGAAGGATTCTTAGACAGTGGGGAGCTGGGGGTCAGGGGATGAGAGACTCATGCAGGGCCACACAGCGAGTATGGGCAGAGCTGATAGGGGAATCCACCTGCTGTCCCTGAGCCAACACTGGCCCCGATCAGATAGCTGAGCTGTCCTGACGCCTGGCTTATGCATGATCCCGGGACAGTCCAGGCCAGTGAGGCTGGGAACCTCCATCCACAGCTCAGAAGCCCACCAGGTCCACAGCATCCCCACCACACAAGGGAAATCCCAAAGCCAGACGGTTGTGGAAATGAAGTGCCCACTCCTCACGCACTTACACTCCCCTTGCCCTTTGCATATGACTAGGAACTCCTGACATGGGACCCTGGCCGGATTCTAGTCTGACCCAGACAAAAAATTTCCACTGTGGTTTGGAATGGACCATAGCCATTACTTCCTGGGCCCCAGTGGACATGAGGGTCAAGCAGAGGACTAGAAAAGGGGGTGACCTCACCATCAGGCCCACAGAGACAAGTGAGGGGCAATGGCATGAGAGACTGCCCACTGAGGGTCCAGTCCTGGCTGCACCACAGACTTACCATATGACTTCCAGCAAACTCCTCTCCTCTCTGCTCCTCTAGAATGAATGTTGCCTCTTGGCTCTTCCTGTCAGGGAATCTGTGGCTTTGAGTATTTTACTCTCCTAAAGGAACGGGAGGAAAACAAGGGAGACTGAGGCAGCAGGTGCTGAGAAGGAATGGGACTTTGAGCCTGGAGTCCTAAGAGCAAATTCTGGTTCTGTCAACTACTTGCTGTGTGGCCTTGGACAAGTGACTTGGCCTCTCTGAGCCCCACTCTTTGCACCAGTGAACACTACTATAACACTAATCATCACAGGATTTAAGCCCTTCCTCTCTGCTGCTGTTCTAAGCAATTTCTCGCAAGACACCCCTAACCACCAGTGGGGTAGGGGCTCTTACTACCCCTTGTGGGAGATGAGGGAACAAATCTTGGTGGCCTGGGATCTGAACCCCGACTGTCTGATTCCAAATTCCATGATCTTCAGCACCTGCTATACAAGAGGGGTCATCGTGAAGATTAAAGGAGATCATCTGAGGCAAGTTCCTCGCTCACGGTGCTTAGCACTGGAGGTTACTATCTTATTATTATTATTACTGTTTCTCATCTCACTGCGCTTTCCTTGGTTAATGCTGTGGGCTTGCTTGCTACCATCCAGTGACCTCCCATGCATATGCAGAGTGACCCCCTGCCCTCGATCTGAGGAGCACCTGCTGCCCTCTCTGCCCTCTGGCCCTCAGAGCTGTGCCCCTCATCGGGCAGGGGGCTGGAAGGAAAGGCCATCTGCCCCGGGTCCCCTTGGCCACTCTCAGCATGCAGGGCCCCCAGCCCCATTCTTACTACACTGTCTGTCAGCTGCCTCCCAACTCTGGGTAGTCCCTGGCACTGCTGGGTACACCCACAGCTTGGATGCGTCTCTGAGGTGGGTTTTGTTTGCGAACAGAGCAGCTGGTTGCATGGAGGAGATCTCGGGAATGTCTGCCCTCGGGGCCAAAAAGCCTGGCATTAACCTGCCAGCCTTTGGGGTCAAGTACACCCAGGGATGCGCAAGATACTTAAGCAGATGGGGGGACTGAGGCTGTCAGAGTCCAGGGCAGGGCCACAGAGAGGTGTGTGAGGATGAGTGCAGCCAGTAGCCAGCTGGGTCTGGACCTCACTTACCTGCCGAGTCCTTTAGGTAGCCCTCAGCTCTACGGGGAGCACTGGGGTTTGGAATCTAGACAGAGACAACGAAGGTTCTTTTCCCCAAATTATTCGCATTACCCACTCCCTCGGCCAGCTTGTTTGCTTGTCCATCCAGTGGTTCAGGCAGGAAGTGTTTATGGAACACCTGCTGGCGGTTAGCACCCGTGACCCACCTGAATCCTGGCCTGTCATGCCTCTGAGAGTGCCCCATCGATGTCCCCGGCTTTCCCCCCCTCTCCTCCACTCTCCTGTTTGGCCCTCGTCAGGCCAAGGAATGCGGAAGCTGGTGTGGAAGTCAGAGGGGTCGTGGTTGTCACCAAGAGGGAGACTGGCTGGTGGTCTTCAGCTGTGAAGTTGGCTTTGGTTTTTCGGTTGAGAATCACACCCACACTTGCGACCTGCAGGAAGGAAGGTGATTGGGGCCAGATTCTGTGTTTCTGGAAACACCACAGGGTGGTGAAAGGTTTTCCAGGCCCTAACCTCAAGCCAAATAGGCAAGATTTTAATCACTGAACGGTCATTAGGTGTATCCCACGACCTGGAGCCGCCTCGACAACCTGAGAACCCCAGGAAGAGAAAACCCCTCGGTACAGACGCACCCATCGCCCATAGACAGCACAACAGAACATCCGTTGAGCCCTGACTTTCTGCCAAATACTTTCCGTGCATTTGCCCCTTTAGTTCTCAAACCTGTCCCGGGACAGGTGTGATTCTCACTTAATGGATGGGGGAGTCGAAGCTCGGAGATGTCGAGGGACACACCTTGGTCACACAGTAACTCACACCTGTCCCCTCCAAAGCTCCTTTTCTGCACTGCTAGGCCACAAAGCTCAACGTTCCTGGTGCCCACCTTATGCACCCCCTGCAACGCCTCGGGAGCACCGCACGAGCGGCAGCACCAGGTGACAATCTGAGAAGAGGAGCCTGCGGACCAGGAGGACCCAGCACAGCCCCTGCTCAGGAAATGTCTGTTGACAGACAGTCCTGTTTTTGTAAAAACAAAACTGTGGCTACATGTGCATCAAATAGAACTGGAATAAAACACACCCAAGTGTTAATATTCTGGTGGAGAGGAGAAGGAATGAATTTTCTTTCTGTTTTCTGTATGTATCTGTATTCTCCAAATTTGCTACAGGAAGAAGGAAGAAAGGAAAGAAGCAAGAGGGAAGGAAAAAGAAGAGGAGAAGAGAAGAGAAAAGAGAAAGAAAGAAAAAGAAAAGAAGGGAGGGAGGAAGGAAGGAGGGAAGGAAAAAAAAATGGAGATTAGATGCGTATCCCAGAGGTGTCCACCCAACTTGGAGCTCGGGGGGTTTTGAGGAGCGGTGGCCTGATATGGCCGTGATTGGCAGGACAGGCTTCCCAGTGAGTGGCCATTTAGCTCCAGACACAAGAGAGGACAAGGACCAGTGTCCCTGGCTGGCCTCCAGAGCTCGCTCTCGGGGTCAGAAGACATCATTTTGAGTATCTTGGGGCACAGGTAGATGGGGAAGGCATAGTAGCTTTGGGGCTAGTGGTCAAGGATGAGGACTTTGGGGTCAGGCAGACCTGGGGGTGCCCAGCTCCCCTTTGAATTCAGAGTACAACCGAGAGCAAATCATTGGCTCTGGGGCTCATCTGCAGAACAGGGCTCTGGAGGGCTGATCTGAGGACTACACGAGCTCCAGCTCACAGAGGATCTGCCAGTCCCTGGCACAACCAGTACATAGTAGGAGGTGTTCACACCTTGGCAGCTCTTTCTCCTTGGTCTTAACTTCCCGGCCCCTGTGGCCTTTAGGCAAAGCCCTGGCACTCGGGCCGGGAGTCAGCTGGAGAGGAATTGGGTCTAACCCTGTTGCTTACGGTGAACAAGCTGAGGCTCAGGGAAGGGAGAAGGTCAAGGCAGGTTAGGACCCCTCCCCTTCCCCCCACCCAGCTGCTCCTTCCAAGCCTCAGTGCACCTGTGCAGAAAGTGGGGGCTGCTCCAGGAGATCCAAGATCTGTGTCAGTGCTCCTTATGTGTGGTCTGAACACCTTCCTTGTGATGGGCATCTCCCCTCCGCCCCCCTCTCCTCCACCCCTTCCCCGGGCGGGGTTCAGGACTTGAAGACCAACAAAGTTCTCCTTCTTGCTCTTCTTCTGAGTCAGCCCCACTGCACCACGGAGGTGACTCAGAGGAGACAGAGCCCCAAGCCACACCCCAAACATCCCTGGAGAAGGGAGCTTCACCTCAGGGCTGGGGTTCCCAGAGTCTGCCCTGCCCCACCTCCGCCTCCCAGGCCTAGGAAGAAGAGGCTGGAGGTCAGAGTGATGAAGGGACGGAGAAGGAGAAAAAGAAGCAGGACAGGGCTGGACCCCAGGCCAGGCCAGAGGTTTCAGACCTCTCTCCATGCCAGCCCCCACCAGAAAGTCTACGGAGCCGGCGAGAAATCCCGGGTACCCCGTTATTCTCATTTGTGCAGTTGCTTGTTTGTCCAACAAACATTCGTGAAGCTCGGACTCTGCCAGGCGCTGGGCTGGGCCCTGGGGTCTGAGATGAATCAGACCCAGTGCCCGCTGCCCGGGGGGCTCCCAGTCTGCTGGAGGAGACAGACCTGGAAACAAACCATGAAAGACATGAATGAAACTCTTTGAGATAAAAATACACGGGATCTGTGAACACAGAAGGGCCACTGAGATGATAAACTTAGTATTTTACGCAAATTTAACTGGGGAGAGAACTCATGTACCAGCCCTGAGCTGGGGAAGGGGGCTGAGATCTTGAGGGGTACGGAAGGCTCCCCCCACTGCGAGTGATCTTCCCACTCGCCGCCTGCCTGCCAGTGCCTCTCTGGGAAGCATCACCCCTCTAAAATTCAGGACTGGGGAGAGGCCCTCCGGAAGGCAAGAATCGGATTCGGATTCAAAGATTCCGTTTCTAGGCCTTGATCGGCAGCCCACTTAGACGGTGACCCTACAAGTTACTCAGCCACTAAACAGTTTTCTCATCTGCCAGGTGGGGCCCTGGATAGGAATATAATTCTAATAGCCAATATTTGCAGAACATTTGCTGTGTACCAGGCACTGAACCAAATGCTTTGCATACGTTACCTTGTTCAGTCCTTACATCCGCCCTGTGAGGTAAATGCTATTAATAGAAGACACCTCTTATCCAATGAGAGCAAAACCAATGGTTGGTTCATAGAAAAAATATTTAAAGCGGGACATCTTGTGATACATAAAACAAGCATTTATTGAACATAAGACGTGTGCATGTACATTTATTAGACAGTCTTTTGACACAGGGCCAAGGCTCTCTGAGATTGAGGCCTCTGGCCAAAGTCCTACCTTGTTTTTCTTGCATAAAACAAATCCGTACAGCACAGGCATGGTTCCCGTGTGGGCTCCTTTAAAGCGGCGCTTGTGAAATGATCGGGAGGCAGAAGCTGTCTGGATCTTTAATCACTTCCCCCCAGTTCTAACCTACACCTAATTCAATGGAACATTTTGGTGGATTTTAACAATTGTTTCCCTCGCTCTTTGTCTTTCTTCTTGCCACACCTCATTCAGCAGCATTTTATTTTCTTTCTCAGACAACTATCTTTGATTGGATCTTTCCAAGGCTTTTTCTTAGTTTCCAGAGACACACAAACTCTCTGTCCTGCTCCTTGGTTTAGCAGTAGCAGCGGGCAGCTCCTGGTCTGGGTCAGCAGGAGCACCTTGATGGCGCAAGGTGGTAGCCACCCAGCCTGGAACGTTCAGAACCCTGGGGCATCCACTAGTCTACCTTTCAAAGGAATGGAGAATGTTTATAAATCTAGAGAAGACAGGCCAGTTATGGCCACCTGTACTGTTCTGTCCCCATTTTACAGGTGAGGAAATTGAGGTCCACGACGTCATTTCCCCCAAGGTCAACCTAGGCTTGGCAGAGTTAGGACTTGAACCCTGTCCTGTCGTCTGGCTCCACATTTTTTATCCTCAGATTCTGTGGCCTCTGTAACACTCTGAGACCCTGGGAGCCCCTGGCTTCCGTGGGAGAAGGACTAAAGGGTGTTGTGATGTCCCACGTGGGACCTGAGTCTTGTTTAAAAAATTCAAGCACCGTGTGCATACAAGGATAATAATTACTGCTCTCGGGGTCCAGGCTGTGTCTCCCCCAGTTCTGTGTCCCCAAGCCCAAGGCTTATGAGTGTCTGTGGAGTTGGACTGGAGCATTAGGTTATCTTCCGTCTGTCTGTAAGTGTCCCAAGTACCTGCTCAGAGCAGATGCCGGGCTGGGGGCTGGGCTAGAACAGGGAAGAGATGCACGTCTGATCACTGCCTTCACTGAGCTTGTTGTCTTCTGGTGGGATCCTCCCAAGGCCTCTCCCAGGCAAGCCTCCTCTGGCTCAGACTCCCTCGGGGGGGGGACATGGCAGACAGTGAAAGTGCAAAGGATGCCGACTGGGGGGTCAGATAGATCTGAATTCCAAGTTTGAGTCCGCCGTCACTGGCTGGGTGACCCTGGGCCAGTGGTGACCTCTCTGAGCCTCGGTGGGGATGATAACATCTCATTACAGGCTCTCAGTGGGCAGACACCCGCGAGCGTCCAGCACACAGTAGGGCCGGGATGGAGGAGCTCCTGCGAGCCTCTGGGACAGCAGGCCCCCTGGCAGGGAGGTGTTCAGCTGTGGTCAGGGAACTGGGCAGGCAGCCCCGAGCAGCTTCCGACAGTTGGTGGCTGTGGAGAGGGACATGGTGAACGGGGGAAATGAAAAGAGGCCAGACGCTGTCCAGGCCACAGCACGCAAGGGGCGCCTCACTCCGCCACCCGTCCCTCCCAGGCTCAGAAAGGGGAAGGCGGCCCAGACCGGGAAGTGGTCGACTTCTGATGACCACCTCACGGGGACCGCGCCAGCCCGAGCAGGAAGTGGTCGGCCCCTTCCCAGCCCCCACACCAACCCAGGCCCTGCCTGAGCTCACACTTGGGAAACAGCTGGGCCTGAAAGTCCCTTTCTCTGGTCTGTTCTGGGGGCTGCGCTTTATTCTTAGAAAAACAGCTCTGGCTGGGGCCCCCCGACTTTGCGGCTGGGGGTCTGCGGGCCTGGGTTCTCATCCCAGCTCTGACACTTCCTTGGGCTGAGGCCCTTGCCAAGTTGCTTCCCTGTCTGGACCTGTTCCCCATCTGTCAGATGGGGTGATCCTCCCCCACCTGCAACCTCAGAGAGACCATGAAAATGGAGAGTCCTGAAAGGTCAGAGCTGGAAAGTCCCCAAGGGCTCCTCTGGGTCCACGTCTCATGGATGAGGAGACCGAGGCCAGAGAGAAGAGGACACATATGATCACAGGGATCTCACGCAGCAGCGACAGATGTGGTTTGGGGAAGAGCACTGGAGTGGGAGCCTTCCCTGCAGTGGGACCTTGGTCACGTCAACCAGCCTCACTGAGCCTTTTTCTACAACAGGAGAGCAAGCCTTATCTCTCAGAGTCATTGAGGATCTCACCCAAAATGAAGCATACAGGGGTGCCTTGTAAACTATAGCGTGCTTGACCGTGAATGGTTTCTGAACTGAGGCGAAGCAGGACTGGAACTCAGGCCTCCTGGGCCTTGCTCTCTGCTGCCCCCTGCCAGGGACTCCCTCTACAGGGGGTGGGATCTGGGCTGCCAGAACTGCCTGGTGGGGAGGACTGCGCTTGCTTTGCTCCATCCTCCCCGGTGAGAGATGATGAATTTCTTTCCCCGATTCCACTGAGTCACTGGAGGCCATGCTTCTGCAGGGGGCTGGGTGTGAAGAATTCATCTTACCCACATCAGTAGCCAGAGACGCTTATCACACCCACCTCTGGCTTATTCTACCCACCAACTCCACCCTTCCTGCAGGCTATGAGGGCCCTCCTAGGACCCCAGAGCCCAAGCAGCCTTGGTGGTGCAGGTTGCAGGAGTAAAGTGGCTGGACCAGCCCCTCCATGCCAGGTCTCCAGGCTGCTGCCCGGCAAAGGCCTCCCAGGCCTTGGGCTGCAGGACAGAGGCCTCGGACGAGGGGGTCCTGGATGGTGGAGCTGGCAAAGAACTTAGAGATGAGCCTATCCAGGGAGCAGAACTGGGGCCCATGGGTCCGAAGAAGAGCTAGAAACCCCCAAAACCACACACAGACTTGTGATGTGTGTGATGTGTCTGGTGGCGTGCCTGTGCAATTGTGTGTAGGTGTGACTGCGTGTGAGTAGCTACATTTCCTGAGGGGAGTGTCCAGATATCATTAAATTTTCAAAGCAAAATTTAAAAGTTTAGGACCAATGTGCTTTCTCCATTGTTCCATTACTTGAATGAAGAAACTGAGGTACTTCAGAGAGATGAAGTGACTCACGGTCTTAGAGGCAAGATGGGAGAGGGGTGCTTGGTGCTCCAATTATGACCTCCTTTTTCTGGCTCAAAAATAGTCCCTGGGAAGTTCAAAAGAGATCTTGACCCCATTCCCCATCCCAGGACTTTGAGAGTGGCTAGAGCTGGGGGAGGTCAGGTTCCCCCAGGGGAGAGGAAAAGTTATGTTAGGTTCCCTGAGCTGATTCCCCAGAGCTCCTCCCATGGCCATGACCATGACCATGACCATGACCATGACCATCAGCAGCATCATCACCACCAGCACCACCAGCACCATGGGATTTGACCTACAGTCTGTACCAGTCAGCTTGTTTCCACCAAAGCAGCAGCTGGGATGCTCAGCTCAGGTGTCTTCTAGAACCCTGTGGGGCCAGCCCAAGGCTGGGATGAAATCCAGCCTCTGGCTCTAAGGTGGCGAGGGCCTTCTCAGCTGAGAATGCCCATTATGAGTTGAGCTCAATGGACCTATCCCTCAAATCAGATCCCCTTAGAGCTAGGTAGGACAGGTAAGCCCTTATCCAATTAAGATTGAGAAAATGTACATATTGCTCCTCCCATGTTTCCACAAATACCTATTTATTATTTTGGCAGACACCTCTCCAGCACCGACTGAACGCTGTTCTAAGTACTTCAGATATATGAACTGATTCGGTCCTTGCAGCAACCCTAAGATACATAGTATTATTATCCTCATGTTATAGCTGGGGAAACAAAAGCACAGAGCTCAAATAACTTGTCCAAGGTCATGCACCTAGCAGATGGCTAGGCCAAGGTTGGATCGCATCATCCTCCTGTCAGAGTCTATGCTCTGAACCATTACACGACACTGTTTGGCCTGTAGGAATATGGACAGGCCCAAGAAAACCCCAGATGCTCATTGCCTGTAAATGACCATGATCTCTTTGAAGGCATGGGCTATATCGTTCTCACTGCTTTGTTCTCAGGATCTAGCACTAGGCCTGGTACGCAGAAGGGGCTCAATAAATGTTGGATGAGTAAGCAATCTATTGATTACACTGGCCTGAGCCACACTTTTAGGACAATCACTGAAGGTGCAGTTCTTCTTCCAGCCAACAGGGGGCAGCATGTGTAAAAAGGTGAGACCTTTTTTTAGCCAGGAAGAAGGAATTAGGAGAAAAAGGAGGAGATACTTTGTGGCAGGCATAAACATTTACTGATAAAAATCAACTTGAAACAAGCCCTGGGTCCCACCATGGTAAGATACCATAGCTAATGTTCTTAATCTGACAGCTGAGGAAATTAAGGTCCAGAAATGGGTACGTTCTTGTCCAAAGTCCCACAAGTGAGTGGCAGAGCTAGGCTTAGGACCCAGATCTCTGGGGTTCTTTCCTCACCAGAATGGTATAAATAGCTGTCAGGTTAGAATATGGACCAGGCCTCCCCTTGTTCATCAGGACAAGGTGGGCCCCAACATGGCAGATGCTAGAAGTTACCAACCAGGGGCAGCCCTTTGTGCACATGGCCAGGTTGCCCCCTGGTGGCTATAACTGACAGGTACCCAGAAGCACAGTCAAGACTTTGTCAACGTACCAGCCAATGGGATGCATTTCCTCCTTATTGGTTCAGGTTTGGCCTCAGGCTCTTGGAAAAGACAAGGCACCAAGAGGATCAGGTTGCAGCCCTTCCCAGGACTTGCAGTCCAGCGGATGAGGCAGGATGGCCCCTGGGAAGGGACAGAGAGCATGTGTGTCCGAGCCCGCAGGATCACAGCCAGTGGCCACCCTGGGCTCCTACACCATGTCCAGTACTGCGGACGCTGCCCACCAGATCCCGTGCGGTAGCTACTAAGATTTTCCCCAGTGACTGTTAGGAAACTGAGGCTCAGAAATGGGATCTAATTTTGCTCCAAGTCCCACAGCTAGCAAACAGAGGAGCCCCAACCCCACAGATCCCAGGTCGAGAGCATGTTCAACTTCCCTGTGTGATCACCACCACAGCTCACAGTTTATCCTGAACTGGGGTGGTCTTGGAAGGTTCCTGGGGAGAAGCGGGGCTGCACCATCTCAAAGGCCAAGCCAGCTCCTTATGGTGACATCACCTGTTGGAGATGACAACAGCCACCACCATAGCAAAAGTCATCGATTAAGTCTTGAGTGCTGCATGTGGTGGTCTAAGTACTTGCCATGGGTCATTTATTGATTTGTCCACTTACAGATATTGATCAAGCATGTCCTCCTAGGTCTTAGGTATGGGGGTCACAACAGTGAACAAAACAGACAGAAGTGCTTGCCCTCAAGGAACTTGCATGCTGGACAAGGATATAGCTAATGAGCAAAATTAACAGTTCATATACATAGTGTTAAGGAGTGGTGATAACTTCTGGAAGAAAAGTAGGGAAGAAGGACGGAGCTAGGGGTTTTTCAGGGGGGTGTATTTTAAACCGTGGTCAGAGAAGGTTCTCCTGAGGTAATACATGAACAGAAAACTGAAGGAGAAGGAAGTGAGCCATGTGGATGTCTGAGGGAACAGTGTGCCAGGCAGAGGGAACAGAGAGTGCAAAGGCTCTGAGGCAACTGTCTTATTTATTCTTCTCGATCAACCTTGAGTTGTAGCCACCATTGTTCCCATTTCGTAGATCCTTCAGGTAAGGGAGCACTTTTTGTATCTGGTAGGGAAGATGGAGAACTGAGGCCCAGAAAGGTCATACCCAAATTCACCTCTGAATTCACCCCACCCTTAGAGTGAAGGGGCTTGCCTACTCAGAGGGACTTGTATCTCAACCCATTTCCAGGGATGCTGGCTGAGGAACATCAGTGACTAATCTCAGCCTGACCAGCCTCTGCCCGCGAACCAGAGGTCAGTCTGTGGTTGGGGTCAGAGGTCAGTCTGGGTCTGAGGTTTGTGGCTGGATCCGGGGGTCAGTCTGTGGCTGGGATCAAAAGTCAGTCTGTGGCCAGTTCAAGTCAGCATATGGTTTGGTTCAGGGGTCAGTCTGTGACAAGGAACAGCAGTCAGTTTGTATTCAAATCAAGACTCTGTCCATCCCTAGGGTCAAAGGCCAGTTGGGCCAAGGACAGAGCTCAATCATGGTCAGAGTTGGGGTGTACGTCTGTGGAATGAAGCTGCCAACTAAACTGCATCAGCCAAAATCCAATCTCAGAGCCAGGCTGGGACAGACCATCAGGTGTCCTAAGCACTGAGCCTCAGTCCTGTCAAGCACAATGAAGGGCAGAGGGGACAAACCAGTTCCTTCCATCCCCCATGGCAGCCTTAAAAAGTCTAGGCAACCCAGCCCAAAGCCTCCTCATTGTTCCAACAGCCTGGGGAACTTAGTTGATCTAATACTTATCTACTCCTATTTAACAGATGGAGAAACGGAGTCCAAAAATGTCCGGACCTGCATACTGAATGAGTGTCATACTGTAGATGAGGGCACAACCAGCACCAGAGCACAACCCCCCCAACAGCCAGAGATCTCCTAGTCTGACCTCAGCAGGGGGCCCTCTACCTGCTCAGTCACTGTTTGCAGGGGGAGAGATGCAAGGGAGCCAAGGCCCCCGCAGGAAGGCTGTTGGGCATAAAAGGGAAAACTAAAAGAGTAGGAATCAACGGCTCTTGGATTCTGGTCCCTGGTGATGGACTTAGTTCCAGACTCTAGAGGGACCTGTTCATTTGTTTGTTCACTGATTATTCAACAAATGCCTTCAACAAATGACTTCTCTAGACCTCAGTGTTCTCATCTGTAAAGTGGGCAGAATGTCCTTTCCAGGATTGTTGTGTGTGTGGGGGGGGGGGGTCACATGAGAAAACAGGTAGACAACTCACGGTGACTGAGCACAGAGCGTGTGTGAGGCTGTGACAGATGCCGTCGGTGCCCTGCCCATTCCCCTCACACTTGTCCTTCTGCACCCATGCCAACAGGGCAGTTTCTAACCGCAGTGCCTGCGACCCCCACCGGACCCCTTTCCCTGGCCACAGCGCACGCCAAGCCAGAGTGCCTGGGAACTAGCACTTCCCTGCAGGGGGTGTTCAGCGGAGGAGTGAGAAGCGGCAGGAACTGGGGAGTAAATATCCAGGTCCCTCCCCTCAGCTGGAAGGATCCCAGTGCTCTGCCTGCCCCCTGCCCACAGCAGCAACTTACTCTGTGTCAGTCTTTTTTTTTTTTTTTCAAAGATTTTATTTATTTACCTGACAGAGAGTGAGAGAGATCACAAGTAGGCAGAGCAGCTGACAGAGAGAGGGGGAAGCAGGCTCCCAGCCGAGCAGAGAGCCCGACGCAGGACCCGATCCCAGTACCCCGAGACCATGACCCGAGCCAAAGGCAGAGGCTCAACCCACTGAGCCAGCCAGACACCCCTCTGTGTCAGTCTTTGCATGCTCTTTCCCTCCCTCTTGCTTCCTCAACCCCCGGCAAGAGATCCCTGGGTCAGGGCTCAAACAAACAACCCACAACTCAAGTCCTAATTTTAGGGTCTGCTTTTCGGATCAGTTCAGCCTAAGGCACAAGCACATGGCAGGCATCATCTCATTCAGTCTTGGCAACAACCCTGAGAAGCAGGTCTTACGGTCCCATTCCACAGAATGCAAGGTTCAGAAGGTTGGAGAGCCTTGTCAAAGGTCACACAGCCAGTAAGTGGCAGATCTAGGATTCCTCCCCAGGACTGTGTGTCTTCAGAGCCAACACCCTCAACCATGATGTTACGCAGCCCCCCGCCCCACCCCAGGGACCTCCCTCACAGTGGAAGAACAAGCCAGGACTACCTGGAAGGGGTAGGGGCAGGTGGTGGTGCTATCATTCAGGCAATGGTCCCACAGCAAGCAAAGCACGCTTCATGGGGACTTGACCTGGGTGTTGAAGGATGCAGAGTGGTCCAGGTGGTAGAAAATGAGAATGCACTCCAGGCAGAAGGAAGAGCATGTATAAAGGCTCAGAGGCATGAAAGTGGATGTCACGTTGCAGAGTGCCAAAAGCACTGGGGCTGTGGGCAATGTGATGCATTCAGGGGAGTGGTGGGAACCCTGCACAGCAGGTGGTGGCCTAGGTGCTACTGAGCCCAAGGAGGCACCAGAAGGCCAGTGGAGGCTTGAGCCGGCAGCAGGATGTGGTCAGATGGGGTGGCCCTGGCAGCAATGTGGAGGGAGATGGTGCCCGATGCATCATACCTGTTCAACACATATGTATTGGGTCTTCACCCTTAATCCTTTATTTTATGATCTGAACTTTTGCATATTGTTATGCAAACCACTACCTCAACGTGAGGAATAAACATTCTCTTCTAAAAATTTCAAATTTTGTTCTTTCTCATGTAGGGCTTTCAATAATCTGAAGTGCATGTTGATGTTTGGTGTGAGGTAGGGAATCTCATTTTACCTTTTCTGACAGGGTAACCAGCTAACCTAGCACCATTTCTTTTATAACTAGGTCGCTCTGCAAATGCTGATTTCTGCTGTATGCTACATCCCACTTATAAGTGGATATATTTCTAGGCTCACTCTTTCACTGTTTAACTACATTCCCTTAATCACTATAGCTTTATAACGAGTTATGGTGTCTGCAAAGACAAGTTCTTCTTTATTCTTCAAAATTGTGTTAGCGTATTTGTTTCCTCTTGCCGATATACCAAGTTACCATAAATACAGTGGCTGGATACTACACAAGCTTCTTCTCCTGCAGTTCTAGAAGTCTCAAGTCTGAAATCAGGTTCCTTGGGCTAAAGCCAACCTGTCGGCAAGATGCGTTCCTTTCTGGAGGGAGGGAGCACCCATTTCTCTGCCTTTTTTGGAGTCTAGCTGTCACCTGTATTCCTTGACTTAGAGCGCCTTCCTCCATCTTCAGTGGGGGCTGCCTCTCTCACCTGTGGACCTTTGGAAGTAGAAATAAGTTCTCTGCTTCCCAAAGACAAGCGTGGGGCAGGCATAGGGTTCAGGTTATAGACATTCTCATTTGAAAAGGGAGAAAATGGGGCTGCCTGGGTGGCTCAGTGGGTTAAAGCCTCTGCCTTCGGCTCAGGTCATGATCCCAGGGTCCTGGGATCGAGTCCCGCATCGGGCTCTCTGCTCAGTGGTGAGCCTGCTTCCCCCACTCTCTCCCTCTGCCTGCCTCTCTGCCTACTTGTGATCTCTATCAAATAAATAAACAAAATCTTTTTAAAAAAGAAAAGAAAATGGAAAAAATGAAAGAGAAAAAAACCAGTCCCCAGTCCAAAGTAATTTCAAAATCCAAGAGGGCAAACTCCACTGTGTTTCAAAGCCCTCTGTAGTTAGCAGCTCTGTTCCCATGTGCGAAACAATCCAACTACGAAAACTGGCGACCTTACCTCATGCCAGATGTGAAAGTAAACTCAAATGAATTCGAGACTTAAGTGAGCATTATATTAAGTGAAAAGGCCAGACACCAAAAAGCAAATAGTGTATAATTCCACGTATATGAGATTCTAGACAAAGCCAGGCTACAGCAACAGAAAGCAGACCTCTCGTGGCTAAGAGCGGGGAGGAAGGATCCGACTGACCACAAAGGGTGTGAGGCAGGTTTTGGGAGGTGATGGGAATGTTCTCTATCTTGACTGGGGTGGTGGTTCACAACTGTGGACAGAGAGAAAGAAGGGAGAGGGGAGTGTGGACGGGCAGGAGGAATGGGGCCATGAGGAGGGAAGAGTCAAGTCTAGCAGGCACAGGGTCAGCAGTGGCCTCTGTCAGTCAGGAGGGTCCAGCTTCAGCCTACTGGACCCCCAGACCCCAGGGTCTGCTGGAGTTGTGGCTCCGGGACCTCTGGGGAGGGCCTCTTCGGCTCCCATCTTTCCAGAACAGAAAAGTGGTGAGACATTTGGATTTTTCTCAGCAAGCCATTGTGCCCCTTAGCAAGCTCTCCCTGCCTTGCTGTGCCTCAGTTTCCTCTCGCGGGCAGGGATGTTAGGCCGTTCCCCTTACTGTTATGTCCGACTCAAGCTGTGTGGGGTGCATAGTACATACTCAACAAGTGGAAGCTGTTGGTGTTATTCCCATGGCGTCCCTAAGCAAACTAAGGGTAGGAAGCACAACTCCCGTCCAGCAGCAGCAGGGAGAACCAGCCCCGCACCATTTGGCCCCAAAGCCCAGCTGTATAATCACTGCACTAACTGCTCTGCGTGGGGTCCCCGGGGGCTGAACTCCGGCCTCCCCCTACAGAGACAAGCCTTCCGGTGGACACCAATCCTATTAGCCTCGGGGAGCTGCTGCTTCTCTCTGGCCCAGGAACAGCCTCTGCCCACCCAAGGAGAGGTCTCTAGTGGGTCCTCCCCTTCCCTTAACGTAGGTACCTGGGCTCCAACTTTGGAGCCTGCCAACCCGAGTTCAAGTGCTGGCTCTGCCATCGCCTCTCTGTATGACCTTGGGTAGGGTGCACGACCCAGGCCTCAGTTTCCTCACCTATGAAGTCGGGAGAACGAGTGGTATTATGTACTCCAAGAATTGTGAGGATGAAATAAGTGAACGTGGGTAGAACGCTCCAAGCAGAGTGTAGGCCTCATGAATATTGGTCACAGTCACTGTCGCCGACAGCAAATGACACCAGGCCCATTGCCTCCCCTGGGTTCCTGAAGGCCCCACCTCCTGCCCAGGTGCCCTGTGGGGCTGAGAAGAGCCTCACTCTTTCCTAGAGGGCTGGCCCAGCCCCTTCTGCCCCATCTCAGAGCCTGGCCCACAAAGGGGACCACAACAAGGCCCTCAATCAATAAGGCCCGCTGATTGTGGCTTGGGGGTGGGGGGAGGGTGTCTCAACCACCAACCACAGCTGTCCAGCTGGCCCAGACTGCAGGTCCAGCGGGGACGGTGGGGAGAGAGGGAGCCAGGCTCCCAGGCACCCGAAGGCTGCTGCGGAGGGTTCAGTGGGGGCCTGACTCTGCTGATGCCAGCCTCAGGAGGTGATGGTGGGGATGGGGCAGGGTCAGGGAGGCAGAGGGCAGTTGCTCTGCAACCCTTCTAGGTGCACCAACACCTTTGGGGTGATCTTTCCAAAGTATGACTCTCTGAGCCTCATTTCCTTCTATCAGATGGGGGGATGGGGGTGGGGGCGATCCCTGCCCACTCGGCCTCGGGCGCTGTCCCAGAGGAAGAGGATGCGGGCTCGGTCTGGTATAGAGGGCCAGGCCCTGTGCTACGGGCTTGACACGGGCTTCTCTGCACAGCTTGCAAATGAGGAAACTAAGGCTTCTCTGGTCCTAAGAGCTTTCTCTCTGGGGAGGTCAGTTTCACAAATGGGGACACTGAGGCTCGAGGAAGTGGCCAGTCTGCCCTAGAGGCTTCTTGAAGGAGGCCAAGTGCCAGGTCAAGGAGAAATTCTCTTCTTCCCCGCCCAAAGGTGAGCAAATACCTTGCCCTGCCCCTCCCAGACCCCTTTGTTCACCTGGAAGTCAAGGTGAAGGCTAATTGTTTTTTTCTTCCTGTTTTTCAAGACAGACACCAAGGGGCCATGCCGGGAACTTCCTTGGAGCATGTCGGCTCCCACCACTAGCCCACCACTGCTGCAGCAGCTGGCGCTCCACTCTGATCTGCCTAGTCCCCCGCCGTGACCCCAGGGAGGCATGACAAACGCCCCTGCCCAGGCTGGGCATCCCTCAGAGCACAAGTCACCACCCCAGCAGATGCTCTGGGGAAGGGGCCATCAAGCCCCTCACCCCCAGCTGGTGCAGGGGCTGCAAACATCACACCCGCAGCTCAGACCACGGCTGGTCCTCACCCCTCATCCAGCTGCTTCCCACAGACCTGCTCCTGCGCACACCCCCAAACCACACCCAGGGGGAGGCTGCTGGTGCCCAGACCCAAACCCAGCCCCACAGCATGGCGGGCTTCCTGGGGGAGGCGGCATTCCTGGGCACTGGCTTTTTAGAGGACGCTTTCAAAGTCCCCATCCAGTCCCCTCCTACCCTGAAACTCTGTCATCCCAGCCGAGCCTCCTGTGCGGCCATGCGTTTCTGAGACCCTGAACCCATAATACCAATAGGAATATGGGGTGGGGGGGGCAGTTACTGCCATTTATTCACCCCTCATAAGTGTCAGGGGCTGAACTATGTACTTTAAATACATCTCATTTTAATCCTAAACAAGCCTACGAGAGAGGTACTGTGCTTATCCCAGTTTTATAGGTAATGGAAATTAAAGCTCAGAAAGGTTAAGTAACTAACCCAATGTCACCCAGCTAGAAAGTGGGGGGTGGGGGCAGGATTAGAACGTACTTCTATAATACGCTGATCTCCCATACTCACACTCCCTGTTGATCTGTCTCTAATGTTTCCCTGGACACAGCCCATCACACCCCAGGGAGACACTGTTCTGAGCAGCTAGGAGGCTGCACTTGGGGGCCAGGCATGTGAGCTGCCCTACTCAGCCCTGCAAGACCCTCCTGACAACCCTGGCCCTGCTCAGACCAGGACTGCTCAGTCCTAGAGTAGGGCTATTTGGGTCCCCTCTGGACCCTCACATACTCGGCACCCACCCTGCCATTCAGAGCTGGGCAGTCAGCCCCATGTTCCCCTTGGGCTTCTGTTTGTTTCCAATTCCTCAGGCACCAGCAGATCTATTCCTCATCTCATTTCTATTACTAATGTATTCAGTGGGCTTAGGGGCAATCAGGAGGTCCTAGGGACCCAGGAGTGACCAGATCGGCTGAAGGCCAGGCCTCGCCTCTGTGTGGACACTAAAGCCTTATCAAGACTCTGGAAAGTTCAGCATCATGGAGGCCCCGGGCTGCTGCATGGCTGCTGTGGCCAAGTGCTGGGGCAGGAGCCAGGGTCCAAGGCCATGCCTATCTGCCCTGGCATCAGCCCTTGCTTGCCAGGAAAGCCTGGAAGAAGAAGAGGAACTGGGAGCAGGTAGGCCTGTGAGGGGCCACCTGGCTATGCAGTAACCACTTGGAAACCTTCTGGAGAAGACTTCACATTGTCCCCCAAGCCCCCTACATCCACAGTTTCCCTTCGCCCCCTCCTTTACTGGCCTATAAGTTGTGGAGGCAGCAGAAGTACCCCAGATGTGAAGTTCAAATAAGAATGACCATGACCACCACTGAAGTCCATGGGCACACACTCCTTGCTGCCCATATGTCTCCGTTTGCCACTCATTACACCTCTGCTCGGGGTCCCCATGTCCTGAAAGCTCCCCAAGCCCTGGGAGTTAAGAGTGACCACTCCATTCAAGCCTCCCTGCAATTCCTTGCTCCTTGTTGGAGGTGAGCCTGATACTCCTCAGATGCTTTTCTGTGCATTTAAAAAACCTACAGAAATATTTTCTAGACCTTCACGTGCAGGATTTACTTTATGTAAATAGGACCACGCTATGTCGGCTTTTCTCTAAATTGCCTTTTTGAAAGCCGTGTGAATACCTTTCTGTATTTGTATATACAGACCTATCATCATAATTGTTAACTGGTGCAGATTTCATACTGAAAAGAAAACAAAACAGAAAAGCTAAGTCATCCGTATGCCATAGCTTTCTTCTTAGCTACTTAAATTAAGACGTAAAAGGCCCAAATATGGCATCTTTCGTATCCTTTTCCTAAGATCATCGGGAAAAAAACTGTAAAGAAGGTGTATGCTCATTCAACCACACACACACACACACACACACACACACACACACACATTTTCTAACAAAGCGGAATTGGGCAATTTACACTGCTCTATAATTAGCTTGTGCATTTAGCAGGCTGGCTCAGAGATTTCTCCAGATGAATGCATTTTGATGTTACTTGATTCTTCCACTGCTGGATATGACTCCATTGCATGGCTCTGCCCTAACACACCCACCATCCCCCGCTCTGATGGACCTTTGAGTCCGTTCCAAGCCTTTGCTATCGCTGAAATGAGCAGCCGTCCACGTAGGCCTCTGTGCTTTCCTTCTCAGGTTTGAAGTCTGAGGGGCTGGGGACCGTTTGGTGAGTGTGTGTGTGTGTGTGTGTGTGTGCGTGTGTGTGTGGTGTATGTTGCAGGGAGGGTGGTCCGAGTGGAAGGCCGGATCTCCCTCCCCACCCAGATCCATAACCCTTCCTCCTATAAGCAGCAGAACTGTTCACCGGCCAGAGACCCAGAAAGCCTCCAGGGACTAAGAATAAACAAGGGAGCCCCTTTGCCAACACCAAGCCGGCAGGGTTACAGAGCTGCCCCCGCCGCAGTGACCACGGCCCAGGTTTGAGGTGAGGCGGGAAGCAGCCTCCGTGCTGTTCCTCCCACAGCCACTGGTCCCAGCCACCCCTTGGCAACCTTCCCCTGGCAGGGTGGATCCCTGGTGCAGGCCCCCTGTGTGGCCCAGGCAGGCCTCAAAAGCCAACCTGGAAAGGGGGGTGGTGCCCCCCCCAGGCCTGGTCTCTGGGGTCCGGGAGGCCACTCAGCTGCTTTGCTGTCCAATTGCGTCAAACCAATGTGAAGCTAAAAAGGTCTAAGACCGAAGCAGGAAAATTGGAGCCACTATTGATCCTCGTCACTTGGGTGACTTTTGTGACCCACATTAGCTACGACCCAGCCAAGAGCTACTGCCCTCAAAACAGTGCATGTGGTGGGGGGAGGTTGAGGGGTGGAAATACAGACAGAGGTGTGGGGGCCAGGGTAGGGGGACAAATGACCTTTCCTTGGCCCCCAGAAAACTTGGCAGGTAAAGACTGCCCAGCAGGAAAAAATCAGGGCACTGTGGGAGTCCCTAGGACTTTTGTTCCCCGGGGATGTGAGGAAACCACCTCAGGCCATTTTGGGTCGTGGCTCCCACCCTGGCAACAAGCCTACTGTGTGCCAGGCCACGGTGCTCTCTGAAGTGGGGACTATCCTAACCACGTTAAAATTCATGTTCTAGAAACAGAATCCTGGACAGTCAAGGCCAGGGTCTCGGAGACTAAATATGGTGGCAGCACCGAGCTGGCTCTGAGAAGTGAGCTGTGAGTCACCCAAGAGAGTCTTATTCGCTGTGTCTGGGGTAGGGTGTGAGCACAGGGATCGTGAATAAGTTTCCACTCTCAAGACCCTTCATTTCTAACCCAGTTGTGCTCTCTGGGGTCTTGGGAGGGGCAGAGACTCCTGTCGGGGTGAGGAGGCTGAGGGGTGGGATCCCAGGCTCCTCACCTCTTCCACTGGGGCGCGTCATTCTCGTCTATATACCGTACTTCCCCAGGAAGAAGACCTCTTCAACTGATTTTAAGACACACCATGGTTTTATGCACTGCCAAGAGGATGACCAGTTAAACTAAGACAAGCTACAGATTACAAAGTTCATCTCAATTTCAGAAAGGCTAAAGGTGAAACATGCATTCTACAAATCACAAAATGGTGGTATTGTGGTTATGCTCTTCACTCTTCACCTACAACTCTTAGGGAAGTCTTTTTACCTCTTCCACAGGACCCCAGGGCCCCAGGTCCTCTGGCCCTGGCTCAGATCTCCAGCCACCTCCCTAAACCACTAACCTCTTCTCTGTGCTCCTGCTCTTTGGCCATCTTCCTTCCGGCACTTGTACCCTTCTTGTCCCCTTCCACCACAGGGCCTTTGCACCAGCGGTGCCTGCTTCCCTTTCCTTCTTCACCTGCTCATACTGAAAAACACAACTCAATTGCCACTTCCTTAGGAAGGCCTTCCCTGACCAACGTTCCCAGGTCACACCCTAACCCCTGGCCACCACATTCTACTGCCTCATGTCACATTCATGATGTTGGTCTCCACCATAATCTCACCTTGTGGTATGTGATTAGGGGATAAATGTCAGACTTCCCTGACTGACTGTAAACCCCATGCAGGTAGGGACTGCCCTGTTTTGACTTGCTGTTGAATCCTTTGCATCTGTGCCTGGCACATAGCAGGCATGCTGTAATCTACACGTGTGGGTACCTGTCCCCTCCCATATGGGGCTCTGGGTCTTAGTACCTAAAGAGAGGCCATACTGTCCCAGGCCAGCCTCACTGGCTTGGGCGTGGGGACACAGAGATGGCAGCTGGTACAGATGAACACACACCACAGTGGCCCGTCTCTTCTACTCTGGCTTCCACACTCATCCAGCCTGTTGGCTCAGCTTCCCCAGGAGCTCCCTTCTGCTTTCCTGCTCCTCTCCACCCACCTCTACTACCTGCCATTCACTCGGGACCAGAGACAGGCAAAGCAGAGGGGCAAAGGCCACGTGCCTGCCAGTCCGTCCACCAAAGCTAGCAGGGGAAGGAGGTGCTGAGAACCGGACCAACAAGGGATAGTTCTGGGGGAAAAAAAGCATTATTAAGAGTCTAAGAGTCAGGCTCCTGAGTTTGAATCATTGCCCCAACACAGACAAGTTCAATTTCTCTGCGTCTCAGCTTCTTCATCTGTGAAATGAGGACAACAAGAGCAGCTTCGAAGCGGGCTTTTGAGGAATGCAGAAGGCACCAGGCTTGATCGAGTTCCTCTTCAGCGAGCCCAGTGGCATGGAAGCGCTTAGCACGCGGTCCCTTGCTGCAGTGGGGCTCTCATCCCCCAGCCCTGAGGCCAAGGTCCGGTCCCTGGGGCCTGCTGAGCTCTCATCGACCTGGCTGCCCGCATTGATCTGACCAGGGCCCCCTTGGGAGCCCCTTCTGCATGGACAGGCCACCCTCTGCCCCTGGACGGCTGCCCTTTGCCAAGTTCATGGTCTGGAGCAGCCGGCCAGATGGGTCTCCTGCTAATGAGCCTCTCGCCTGGCCAGATCGACTCCCTGCACTCTCCGTCAATCCCTGACCTTCCCAGGGAAGCTCCCCCTTCCACTCCTGCCTCTCGGTGGCCGGCTGCCGCGGCCCCGCTCTGGGCTCTCCCCGTCTCTGGCGGGACTGTACCAGCAGCCCTTGAACCCCAGCACCTCCCTCTCCAACATGTGTGTTTCAGGGCCAGGCCTGTGGACTGGACATACGTGACCTGCATTTAGAGCTTGGCTTGATGCCTTCCTTGCTGGATGGGCTGAATGTGTCCCCCACCCCCAAATTCATTTGTCAAAGCCCTAATCCCCAGTGTGGCTGTATTTACACACTGGGCCTCTAAGGGAGTTATTCGGCCTAAATGAGGCTGTAAGGTTGAGCCTTAATCCAAGAGAATTAGTGCCCTTCTGAGAGGTGATGCCAGAAAGCTCACTCCCCTCCTGTGCACTCACAGAGGTCATGTGAGCCCACACGAGACGGTGGCTGCCTGCGAGTCCAGAGAAGAGGCCTACGAATAGACTCACCTTGACGCCACCTTGATCTTGGACTCCCAGCCTCCAGGACTGTGAGATACACATTTCTATTGCTTCTATTGCAGAACTGCTTCTATTGCAAAATACCCTGCCTGTGGTAGTTTGTTATAGCATCCAAGCAGATTGAGGCACCAGCTTCGTGGCCGTGGGCAAGTCCCTTAGCCTCCCCGTGCCTCAGTTTCCTCTATGTAAAGTGGAGATTAGAAAGCCCACTCTAGAGGTGCCTGGGTGGCTCAGTGGTTTAAGTCTCTGCCTTCAGCTCGGGTCATGGTCCCAGGGTCCTGGGATCGAGCCCCGAGTCAGGCTCTCTGCTCAGCAGGGAGCCTGCTTCCTACCCCCTCTCTCTGTTTGCCTCTCTGCCTGCTTGTGATCTCTCTCTCTCTCTCTCTGTGTCAAATAAATAAATAAAATATTAAAAAAAAAAAAAAAAGGAAAGCCCATTCTAGGGCTGCTGTGGGGACTCAACAGGTTGAGACCATAGGGGTGTGTGACAGTGCTCCGCCTGGACGGGGTCCCTTGCCAGCAGTGACGGTTATCACGCTACCACCCAGAATGCCCTCTGCTCCCCGGTCTGGGATCCAAATTCTTGCCTCTGCCCTGTCCATGGCTGGAGCCCCCTCCTGGCCTCCTGCTCTATTTCTCACTCCCCAGAACAACTTGAGACCCTCCATGTGTATCAGAGTCTGGACCCTTGGCCTGAAGCACCTAAGATTCTTCTCTTCTTCGATGGATGCATCCAATCTCCCCCAACCCCAAACCCCCAGCACAGACACATTCTTGATATGTGTGGGCTCTTCTTCTGTGCCTCAGAAACCAAGGGCAGAGCCCATGGTGTGCTATGGAGGCGATGAGGAGTGATGATGCCCAGATTCCACCATGAGAGACGTCCCCCCAGACTTTCATTCCCCACACAAATACCCCTTTCCCTAAGTCGCTGACTCTTCGGTGAGAACCTTCTGGCTTTGGCTCTAGGCCCCTGTAATCATGATGCTAACAGGGGCTGACGGCTCCTGGCTCCTTCTTTCCTCCTGCCAGCATCCTTCTAAAGGCAGCGCTAAGACAATCCCCATTTTACAAAGGAAGAGACGCAGGCACTGCGAGGTGAGGTCACTGGAAGAAAACGGGATAGGAGTGCGGGCAAGGCCCACCCTCCACCACCACGCTCCACCCCTGCAGCCACGGTGGCCCTTCTCCCAGGCCAGAGCCCTGGCAAGGTGTCTGCGTGGAGCACAGCCTAGAATCTCTCAGGAGCCAAGCTTCACCAAGACCCAGGCCAGGAAACAATCCACGGGCTGGTTTGACAACACGGATCCCACGGACTGAGCAATTGGCCATGTCTGTGCACGAGGGTGGGGACGTCCTGCCACCTGCTCCGCTGGGCCGGTCGTGGCCCATTGCAGAGCCCTCTGCAGAAAGGCCACCTCCCAACTGCCTTGTGCTGTCTCCCTCCCAGCTTTCACCCATAGCGGGCATGAGAAGCTGCCTTGGGAAATCCATGAGGGCATCCATGGAAGGATCCTGAAGACACCGACTGCTCCATCACTCAGCACCCCTCCTCAGAGACAGCTGGACTTCCCCGAGGAACTGGTGGGCTTCCTCCTTCCCACACCGACTCTGATGTAACCGACCATATCTTCCCTTTTGCCTTGGCGGCTGGGAAGCTCAAGTCAACTTTGGAACTCGGACTTCCTTCCCTCTCTCCCTCTCTCTCCCTTCCTCCCTTCTTCTCTCCACATCCTGTGCCATGTCCCTGTCCTAGGGGCCCGCTCTAGAGGTGGGAAGACAGGCACAGAAAACAAAGGACCCCAAATATATTTATGTCGTTACGAGGGGACAAACGGGATTGGGGGACAGGCGCACATACCCCAGGGGCCTCACCCCATCAGGGTCGGGGAAGGCTTTCCCAAGCACATGGCCCTGCAGCCAAGGTCTGAGCAGGGAGTGGAAAGGTAAGGCATGAGGAACACAGGGCGGCAACTGAGGGCCCGGCTAGTGCCTCATGTCAACCCCCTGTTGACATGAGGACTCTAGATAGACGAAACCACGTCAATGGAATGAGTCTCCTGGATTTCCTTGTTCCTGAGAGAGGCAACACCTGGCCTCCCTTGAGGGACAATAGGATGGTGTGTCTGCGTGCGACAGAGGCCTGAGAGAAAATCAGATGCTGTGAGGGGTGGGGGTGGGCTTGGAGGGAGGCAGCACTGAAAGGGGCGAGGAAACTTCTGTGCTGGTTCAACTGCAGACTTGAGCCCATCCTGTGACCGCCTCCCCCACCCCCCACGCCGGGCCTTGGTTTCCCTCAGTGGAGGACACGCGGGCTCTGCCAGAGCCTGCCCAGTCAAACCTTTATGTCTCGAGAGCAAAACGTGGAGCAGGTCAGACAGAGCCGCTTCACAGAGGGCGGCCAAGTCCACGATCAGGGTCCCCAGGGTGCTTCCCCCTCAGCCATCTCCCAGCCCCTGACCCGCCCTCCCCAGAAGTGGGGAATGGCGACAGAGAGTCTTGGAGAAGCCATTAGGGCCTGGGTTCCATCACAGACTTAATGACGTTGTGTGGCTTTAAAAGCTAGGCTGTAGTCCGGCTCTCGTGCTCCCTGGAGAGACCCCTGCATGCGGAGCCCAGCAGGACCCCTGAAGGACAGACAGCAGGGTCTGAGCCCCCCACCAGCCCCCAGGCAGGAGGCCTCTCAGCCTGCCCACCCCCTCAGGCCACACCTCTCCTGGCTCAGATACCTGCGGAGTCAGCCTTGCTTTCTGTGACAGTCTGTCCTGGTTTTCCGCTTCGACCTTGGATCCGGGGGGATCCAATTGATGGAAGGAAGAAGTCTCAGACTGGTTCTGTGTTTGCTGTGTGACTTTGGGTAGGTCGCTTCCCACTCCTAAGCCTCTGTCTTCCCATCTGTAAAATGAGTGTGATATTTGACTCTCTGATGAAAAGACGGCAGCGTGGGACTGGACATGCGAGAGATTTCTTAGGGGGAAATGCAGGGCAAGGACAACTGGGCAGGATGGTCTCCCAGACCAGGAAACAGGTGGGACACTTCTGCCATGCTCAGGGATTGGGTAGACGTGGTGGCCTGGGTGGTGGTGGCTTCAGAGATGTGGCGCTTGGCCCTGGGGCCCCCCATGGCAGGATCTCCCAAAGGCGAGCTGAATGGCACATGTCTGTGGCCACCATGGAGGTGACCCAGTCCCCACCTGGCTATGCCTGGGACTCTGGCTGAGCTCTTCTGTACCCTGAGAAGTGCCATCTCCATGGAGGGAGCATGCCCATCATGTCACAGGAGCCAGCAGACCCAGCAGGGGCAGAATCCTCTGGCGAGGACTCGGGACAAAGCTGGAGAAGCCAGGGCGGGCGCCTCAGCAGCCCGGGAGAGCTCCAGGCCCAGGTTGAGTCCCCTGCCACCCCTCAGGCCACACCACAAAGCCTGAGGGCAAGGTGAAGTCAGACCCATGCAGGCTTAGAAGACCAGGGAAGGAACTAGATGAGGCTTCACTCTGGGGACACGAGGGAGCCATGGAAAGGCCACATCAGCAGACTGAATCCATGCAGGGAAAGCCTGGGACCTGGGGCTATAGGAGTGTAGGTCGCCAGGCCTGGGCCCAGCGCCTCCCATCCCCCAGGCCACTCCGTGACCAGAGGGTTTTTCCGTGTTCGGTTGGGCCTGTCTGGCCCTCCCCTGGAGACAGCTCTTACTTCTCCATTCCCTGGCGGGCTGGCCAGCATGTGGTGGGAGAGCAGCCCCCAGGCTGGGCTGTGGGACTCACCATGGTGGCCACACTCCCCTTGCCAAACCCCAGCCCCGGTTCCCCTTCTCGAAGTCACGGCAGCAAGGAAGCCAAACTTCCTGAGTGGTCGCCCTTCTCCTGGGCCTTCATTTGCCGACATACCCTATAATCCCCACTCAGGCCTCGCCGGGCCCCAGCAACCTTGAGAGACTCCTGGCATCTTCTTCTCCATCATGACAACCATTTAGGGAGCCCTTGCCGTGTGCCAAGGACCACGACGAATGCTTTCCTAAATTCCCTCCTTGAATTTCTATGGCAACCCTGTGAATGATAGACTTTGGATTTTGCAGGCGAAGAGACTGAGGTCTGAGGTTCGTCCTCTTGTCCATAGCTGGTCAGTGGTGGGATTATAATTCAAATCCCGATCTCTTGGGTTCAAAAGATCACTAGTGAAGAAAATTTATAATTTCCTTCAAATTTTGCCCTTCTTGACAGTTCTCAAGTGCATTTCATTTCATCCCCAGACCAAACTTGGGAAGGACATTATTGCCATTTTGCAGGTGAGAAAACTGAGACCAAAGAAAAGCAACGGGCCTGAAACTCACACAAGTGGTTGGAGTCAGAGAGGAGAGGGCCTAGGGGGTGAGGAGAGGAGGGGTGCTCTCAGGTAGAGCCTGGCTCCAGAAGATGGGGCACCACCACCCCAACCCCTTAGCCGTCGTGGCCTGGAGGGGACACAGAGCAAGGCAGAAAGCAGGGAGTTTTCCTTGCAACACCTTCACCTCTCCCTCTGGGTAGGGATGGAGCCGAGTTGGCCAGTCTGTCCAGCTGGGGACCTCCCTGCAAGGGTCCGAGAGCCAGAACTGAAGGACGCCTTTAGAAGGACACCTTTAGAAAGTTCTTTCCTATCTTTTCTCTCAAAAAACGTGTTTCCTGTGCAATTACAAAAATAACCTATGCTCGTTGTAACAGTTTCTCACTCTGGCCTAAGCTGGGTCTCTACCCCACCCCAACCCTTCCTCTGAGAAGCGACCTCCTCACAGGCCGCGGTTTGGTCTAGACCCTTCCAGCTCTTCCAAGACTTAGCAAGACGTGTGGGGTCCTGTTCCTTCCCTTCTAAATATGGGCTCAGGCACACAGGGGCAAATTACTTTCTCCAGTTAACAGATCGTCTCAATATAAAGCCTACAGTGACAACAGACAGTTTAAGCGTGGGAGGGACTGGTGGATTGTTCTGGAACGTGCGTGGCTCTCGTCAGTGGGCAGTGATGTGGCTCCCTCTTGGTTGTGTTGCTCTTACAAGCAAAGCTTCCATGAATTCTAATGTTTCTGAAGGTGGAGGAAGAACCTCATGGCGGCCAGGAGCCCCCAAGCAAAAGCCATCTCAGCCACTTAGATGCTGAATGACCTTGGACAGGTCGTTCTCTCTGGGGATTGTTTCCTCATCTGGAAAATGGGGATACCAACGGATACCAACACTGCCCTTACCTGAGAAGGCCTTTGTCATTCAATGAAAAAAAATATATATATATATATATGACACACTTAAAACTGTCTGGCAGGTAGGAAGTGCCGGCAGATATTTCTAGAAGTGGGATGGCCAGGTCTTGAGGTTTGTGCCTTTTTTTATTTTTAGCCGATTCAGCCAGAGGCTTGCCTCTTGGTAGCCTCTTGCCCTCGTTGTTCCAAGAACACTGATATCCCCCACCCCTTACAGGGCCATCCCCTCCTTCCAGAAAGTTAGTCACTAGAATCGCAAGCCATTCCCCTACCCCCCACAATCGGCTGCATGCTGCCGTTGAAATAACAGTCATTTTGCCCCCGAAAAAGCCCTCTGTCCTTGCTGTGGCATAGAGGAAATAGCCCAGCACCAGGGTCAGGGAAGGCCCCCCCCCACACCCAGGATCCGCCCTGCCCCTCTGGACTCAGTTTCAGGGCCAGCACCAGGGTGGGCCAAGCCAGGGACCCTCACTCTCAGGCTCCTACAAGCCAGGAGGCTAGCTTTGGGACCCTTGCCGGCCTCACCCGAGTCCTGGCCCAGCTCAGTTTGCCTAATTTCAAAATGGAAATCCTACTGGCTACCTGGAACCTCAGGAACAGACTCGGAGAAGCCACCGAGGGAGCGGAATATACAAAGAGGCTCTGCAAACTCTCAGGTGCTAGAGTAAGGGTCTCATCAAACAAGGTGGGTTTGAAGCAGGAGAGCGTGATTCTAACTGCAGGAACTTGGAGACCCAAATCCTGGGCAGCTGTCCCAGGAGGGAGGTGTGCAACAGGCTCCTACGCTAAGGGCAAGAAACACACTCCTTCCTACTCCAGGGTTGAGGGGTACCCTCCGCCCTTTATCCCTGAGGGAGCTGCAGCCATCTGGACACAAAGACTTTGCCGCAGCCACAGCCCCTGGGACTTACATGAGGTTTGAGATCAAAGGCAGAGAAGTCAGAGAAGACGTTGGCAGACTATGGCAGGGGCAGAGAGAGAGGACCGAGCAGAGGTGTGGGCAGAGAGAGCAGGCCATGCCCTTTCTCAGGGGGTGGGGAACTTACCCTTCTCTGGCCCACTTTTATTTTACCGACTCTTCAAAATAATCCAAGAAAGTCAGTGTTATCGCTAGTTCCATTTTAAAGAGATGAGGAAACAGGTTCAGAGTAGAGAAGTGTCTTTCTTGCCCAAGGTCCTGGCTCAAGAAGCCATCAGAATCTAGGCAGGTACGAGACCTGTATTTGATTTTCTAGGGAGACCGCGTGGGGCACCTCAGCCTCCTCCCCTCGCCCCCTCACCCACCGCCTCCAGCAACCAGAAGCCTCCTGAGCTGAGTTAAGCAGACCCAGCCTCTGGGGCCTTGGACAGCCCTGGCCAGGCCAGACTGCAGGACACTCTTCACCCAGCCTGCACCTGCCCCTCCCTCGGGCCCCTTCCCCTCCGTGGTGACAGCTGGGCTCAGCCCCATTAGCACCATTTTCACTAACAGCTCAGAGCTCCGGGGGCGGGGGTGGGGGGTGCTGATGGGCTCCCCTGGGGAGCAGCCCTCTTTGCTACACTGACTCCACCATCCAAACCACAGAGGCCACCAGTCTTCCCTGCCCTTTCCACCCCAAACCCTCAGTCAGCCCCTGACAGCCTCCTCGGGTAGCCAGGCTCCCACCTCAAAGCTGCCCTAATGGACTTGGCCTTGGGATTGGGGAGTCAGCTCCAATATCACAACAATATCAAAAATAAAAGCGACCACCTAATGAGGGAAGGTTCTGGGCACGTATGTATGCAGTAACTTGTTTACCCTCACAGCATTTCTGAGGAGATGTGAACTGTACCCATTTGACAGCTGCATAAACTGAGGTTCTTAGGTCGGGTTCCCCCAGAAACAGACCTTGAGCCACAGGCTTACTGTGAATAGTTTACTCAGAAAAGACCAGGAGACACTGGAGAGGAAGAGAGGAAATAGGATGGGGAGGGAAGAGAGACATGAAAGCTTTAGTCAGCAAACAGATTACACCCTGGGCAACTGGAGCTTGATCCCCTTGGGAAATTTGGGAGACAATATAGAATATTCCTCGAATTACCCCAACCAGAGGGGCACCTGGGTGGCTCAGTCAGTTAAGCACCCGACTCTTGGTTTTTGTCTCAGGTCGTGATCTCAGGGTCGTGAGACTGAGCTCCACATCGGGTTCCCCACTCAACAGGGAGTCTGCTTGAGATTGTCTCCCTCTCCCTCTGCTCCTCCTCCACTTCTCTCTCTCTCTCTGTAATAAATAAATCTTTAGAAAACAAAGAATTATCCCAACCAGAGGGTGAAGGAGCTGGGATTATTTGTCCCCCGACTCCCCATGTGTCACTCTCGGGTCTGCTTCCAAGGGCATCCGTGCTCTGTGCTAGGAACCTGGCCCATGAGCTCTTGTCTCCCTCTCACGCAGCCAGGAGAAGTCCTCGGGCAGAGTCCCAGAGTTTCAGTCAGCATCCCTGCATGTGAAGGATGAGGGCCAGGGGGACATGACCAGGTATCCACAGAGTCTTTTTCACCAAGGCTCAGAGAGGGATGGCCACTCTGTGGGAACACTCTGTGTTCAAGGTCACGGAGTTCATCAGAGGCAGAGTCGGGATTCAAGCCGATGCCTGTGTGATCTCAAATTTTAGTCCTCAGAGAAGGACCAGCAGGACCAGGGATTGGGTCTGTCTGATGTGGGCTCTGCAGCTCAGCACCACTCCCTGCCATGCCAAGGAAGCCTTGACCTTTGCTCAGGAAGATTCCAGGAAAGGCACCAGCAGGCTCCTGTGCTCTCTGAAATTCTTCCTTGCCCCCATTCTGGCTGCTGGGATATTGGGGAGCCCAGACAGGTTCATTCTGCCAAAGGGAAGCCAGAACCCCCGGGGACAAAGCAGACAGACAGCAAAGCCCAGACAGAGGAAGGAAGGGTCAAGGAGTGGAGTGAATACATGAACGCAATAAACCAACCGTGTCTCAAGTCCCCCAGCCTCGCATCTTCTCCCACAGTCCCGCCCACCAAGCCCCAGAGAAAGGCAGCTGTAGAGTCGCCACCTGTGGCCCACAGGTGGCCAACGCGTCCTGTTGTTGTAAAGACTGTAAAAACGTCACATCAAAGCCCACATTCTCAGCTCGGCTTGCAAAAGCAGATGCTCTGGTAAAATGCACCCACGTTCCTGCTCCATGCTGGGGAGCAGCTTTCCCCTGGGACCAGGCCTGGACTCTCCAGTCTATCACAGTCTCCAGCACTCCCCCTTGCCCCCCCAGGACACTGAAGTCAACTGTCAGTTGCTACTTGGCAGCTTGACCTGTCCTTTTAATGCCCTCCGTGGCTCCTGGGAGCACAGAAGTTTGAGAGCAGAGTCCTAGGACTGGAAACTTGGGGCCCTGGGTTTTGACTTGCTGTGTGACCTCAGGCAAGTCCCCCCGACCCTCCCTGTGCCTCACTTGCTTCCTTTGTGACCAGAGAAGCCCACAACAGCAAAGAGATCACATGCTCTCGACACTCCAGAGGTGCACAGAGGCGCCCGGGACGTGGACTCCACCAAATGTTTCCCAGCAGTGGGGGTGCCCCCCTCGGACAGAGGGCTCACTGCTCTCGAGTTCCACGAGCATGTCTAGCAGGTGGGCGACAGGCAGAAGAGCTGGATACGGTCTCTGCTTCCATAGGTCATCAGCTGCAGCCGACAGCAAACCCCTTGCCACAGAAAAACTCTACACCTCCCCCCTCCCCAACCCCCGCCATTGGCTTGGACGCTTGGGGACTTATGGAGAGGATACGTCCATGCAGGTCAGCCCCCGAGGGGCCACCAGCAGGAAGGGCAGCACCCAGGCCGGGCGCAAGTGGAGGTTGGGCAGGGAGGGGACCCTTCCAGGGCCTCCACTGTGCCTGGCCCTGTGCTCTGAGTCTACCCAGTCACTTGCACAGCGGGAGCAGACTCTGCCATCATCTCTGCGGTCATTACTGCCGCGGCGGCTGCCCGAGGGAGCTGGGGAGAGCCTAGCTGTGAGCCTCCACCACCGCCCTCATGGCCCTGCCTCCCCACTACAGCTGTCGTGAGATCGGACAGGAACACGCACAGATGGCGAGCTTTTGACAGGCAGAGCCCAGCCGGAGCTCCTTTCTCATGTGACACTGTGTGCGACCGGGCTCCCTCCCCATACTACACGCCTGACTCCTCACACCCGCAAGGGCACCCACGCCCATTTCCACACTCCCTCACACCCGCCCTCCTCGTCACCCCATCGCCCCGCAGGTGCATGGCCAGCCCTACCCCCCAGGCCCCAGCCGCCCCTCCTCCTCCTCCTCCCAACCCCCAGCCGTGCTCCCAGCATGCCCTGCAGCCAGCCCATGGCTCTCAGCTGGGCTGCCTGTAGCCACAGCCTGCCCTGACTCCCACAGCCAAATCGAGTCAAAGACCAATTAATATTCTGATACCTGTGGCCGGCTGGAGTGATGTAGAGCTGATGATTTCTTTTTCCATTTTACTCCAACTGTGGTTTCATTTTTTTCCCAGCCCTCCTTTGGTCAGTGGTTTTAGGGGCACTAAAGTTCACTTTTGTGGGTAACCTGCACTGTTAGCTGTTGATTTAATTAACTCAGCCTTTCTCTTCCTTGACCAGAACATGGCCAGCCGGGCTGCTCTGCAGACACCCATTTGGACAGCCAACGGCCGGAGGCGTCTGGCGGGAGAAGCGTGTGGTCCCTGGCGGACACCGGCGAGGCCCCTGGCTGTTGTCGGCCCCTCCGAGCTTTCTGGAGCACTGCTGAGTCACTATCTCGAGAGGCTCCAAAGAGTTCTGCTCCCATTCAACATGTGGGAAAACGAAGGCTCAGAGATAGGAACACATGACCTAGGGTCGCAAAGCTAGCACCAGACAGAGCTGGGCTTGCCAACCAAGTCTGCCTGCTCCCACAATCCTTTACTTTGGAGAGACAGTTGATTCTGCCAAAAGGTGTCCCATTGAAGGGGAGGTAGGGAGAAGGCCAGGAGACACATGGGGGGGACTACAGGAGAAACAGGGGGATTTGGAGGAAGATGCTAACTGAAGTCACAGTCTCCTGGCCTCACTCCTGAGATGATTCTTTACGATGGAACAGACCAGAGAACTTTCCAGAATCCTAGCACAAGTCTCTCTGGGGCCAAGTGAACATTCAGTCCTCAACATCCGGCCCTCAAAGACTTGCACCCAGTGGGCACCTCTGGTTTCAGAGGACCCTCAGGGCTGGGGCAACCTGAGGCCGGAGGGAGCAGGGGGGACCAGCGCAGACATCGGGGGAGGTTTCAGAAAGAGAGCTTATGACCTGGGAATGTGCAAGGCCAGAGCGGTGGTGAGAATCACGGAGACTCACTGGAGTGACTTGGGGCATGTCCCTCCCCACCTCTGGCCCTCACGGTGCATCCGGGGGTCAGTGAGCGGCGGTGGCCCTTCCAGCCTGTGCAGCTGGAGTTCTGGGGGACTCTGGCTGCTCGACTAGAGAAGGGAGAGCTCCAGGCTTGCAGAAAGACCCTCCTTTCTTCTCCCCTTCCCACTCCACCTCCTCCAGGAAGCTCCCCACCCCTCACCCAAGTCCATTCCCCACTTCTGTGTCTAAGACCCTGGGGACTTCTGTTGTTGTTGTTGTTGTTGTTGGGCTCTGGGGTTTTTTTGTGTTTTTGTTTTTTGGTGTGTTTTTTGTGTTGTTTTTTTCTGTTGGTTTTTTTTTTTTTTTTTTTTTTTTTTTTTGCCACCAGGGTGAATTGTCAATTGATTTGTTATTTATCCCACTGACAACAAAGAGAGTGAAAAGGTAATAATTCTGGGCCCTGGGGTAATTCAATTCCTGTAGCACCGTCAGCTACATTAACTTACTTCCTGGATCTCAATTCAATTAGAGCAACATTCCCCAGCATTAATAAATCAATACTCATGCCATTTGGATATATTTTGAATGTCTTTCATTATACATTGCAGGTCGGGGATGGCTGTTGAATTGGAAGTTAATGGGACAGGACAGGGCAGGTAGGGCTGCCTGGGGAGAAGCTTCCAGCCGTTGGCTCTAATTGCCTCTGCTGCAGAAGAGGGCGTTAGTAAAACAGAGGCCTGGTTAACTGCGCGAGCCCGCCGGAGTTAAGGCGAGTTGCAGCTTGGGAGTGGGTGGGCTGAGCCACAGTGGTCGAAGGCATTGCGTTCACCGGCTCATGTACCCATTCATTCATTCACCCTTCATCCCTCCTCCCACTGCCCTCTCACTCTAGGAATCCTTCCTTAGCCCTCCTCCAAGATGTTCTCTCATCCTCCTTCTATTCTCCTGTCCCTCCTGTCCCTCCCGCTTCCTCCCATCCCTTTTATCCTTCCTCCTACTCCTTCTCCTACCCTTCCTCTCATCCTCTCTCCAAGTCATTCTCCCGTCTTTCTTCCCACCCCTCCTCCCACCCCATCTTCTCCCCATCCCTCCTCCCACTCCTCCTCCTCCTACCCCGCCCCCACCCCTCCTCCCACCCCATCTTCTCTCCATCCCTCCTCCCACTCCTCCTCCCTCCCCATCTTCTCTCCATCCCTCCACCCACCCTTCTTCCCAAACCTTCATCTGCTACGCCCCCCTCCTCCCGTCCCTTTCTCCTTCATCCCTCCGCCCGCCCCTCCTCCCATCCCTTCCCCATCTGCTCCCCATCCTTCCTTCTATCCTTTTACCTCCTTCCAGCTTTCTTTCCATCCTTTCATCTTCTATTCATCCAGAACATTCTGCGGCGGGCCTCCTAGGCACTAGGCCCTATATTGACTCATATAGGCTCATAAAGGTGTCTGTCTGTCTCAGACATCCAGACATCTCAACAAACAATTACAACACATTGTTCAAGAGCCACCACATGAACAGTCGATAACACTTCTGCCAGAGAGACCAGAGCAGGACTCAGAAATGAGCCAGTGGCAGGATGGCCTGACTCTAGGGACTGGGGAAGGATGAGAGAAACCTCCCCAGAGGACATGGAGCCTGGGACAGGTTTTGAAGTGTGAGATAGTTCTGGCCAGGTGGTCTGAGCGAGATTAGGACCTGCAGAGAGCCCAAGGAAACTGAGGACTGCCAGGAAGGGTCTTGCCATCGTGGGTATGGATCCAAATCCCCAGGAAGTCAATAAAAATTTGATTTCCTGAGGTCCTCCTCTGGGGGGTATGACCCAGGAGGTCTGGGTAGGGAGTCAGGAATCAGGGTCACGGCCTCAGCACCAAGGTGCCTGCTGATGGAGAGAGCCCGTATCTCAGGCCGGCCATGGCTGGCTGCGTGGCTAAGCCTGTCCCGGCTTGCTTGGAGCCATTTCAGGTCTATAAGCAAATTCTCATCTGATAACGTCTGTTTACTCACCTCGACAAAAGAAAAAACTGAGGACCAAAGAGACAAGGACTGAGCCCCAGGTGCGATCTCTGCATCCCTGCCTAGAAGCACACGGCCTTTGTACCTTCTGTCCCCTCTGTCTGGGTCACTCTCCCCGGCCCACAGCTGTATGTTTGGCTCCTCCCCTTCTGTGCTGGTTACCTGCTGCTGTATGACAAAATACCCCAAAACTCAGTGGCTTCGAAAAACCAACATTTATCATCACACAGTTTTTATGGGTCAAGAATCCACGAGTGGATGATTCCAGCTCAGGCTTTCTGAGGAGGCTGAAATCAGAATGGTGGCCGGGGCCGAGTCACCTGAAGGCTTGACAAGGTGGGCTGCCCAGACGGCGCCCTCATACCACTGTTGGCAGGAGGTCCCAGTGCTTGACTGGCCATTGGCAGAAAGGGTTGGGGCCTCTCCTCGGAGCTGCTGGACCGTCCTCATGCTATGGCACCAGGTGATCTGAAAACAAGCAAGCAACGTATTTATAACATACTCAGAAGGCAGGGGCAATCATTTCTGGCATGTTATACCTGCTGGAAGTAAGTCTTCCGGTCCAGTTCGCACTCAAAGGGAGGAAATTAAGCTCCATCTCTTGAAAGGAAGACTATCAAAGAATTTGTGCACAAATTTTAAAATGCCATTCTCTTCCTTCAGGTCTCACGGACACCTTGCCTCTCGGAGATTCTCACCTGACACGTGGATCTGGAAGAATCGCCCACCTCTCATCTCTGTCCCTCTCCCCACAGGACAGGCTCCACGACATCAGACACTTCATCACTTTGGGTCACTAAGCATCCCCAGCATGAGAACGGTCCCTGGCACCTAGTAGACATTTGAGAATTACTTGTCGAATGCTAGGATGAAGAGGAAGATAAAGGAAGAGAGAGCAATGCTGACCCGCTTGGGTCTTCCCTGCCTCTGGAATCCAGACCTGGTTGGATCCTGTAGGACCTGAAACCTCATCCTGGGCCAGACTGGGGACAGCCCCGCCTGGGGGTAAGTTCTGGTCCCCTCTGGACCATCAGCCTTTGGTGTGATGCCACATGTGTCCTTTGCCCCAGGTGAGCCGTGATTTCTCCATCTGATGGAAGCATGCTAGATTCCTTCTTCCGCTTAGTAAGTATGTCCCAAGCACCTGCCACATGCCACACAGTGTCCTGGGCACCACACAGACAGCACCTGCCTCCGTGGGGTTGAGCCCCCAGAATAAACCCACCGAGCGTCCTTCCAGCTCCCCTGTGCTCCTGCTCTGTTCTCTGGCAGGTGCTGCTATGGACTGAATTACGTCCCCACAAATACCTTAACATGATAGGGCCTTTGGGAAGTAATTAGGGTTAGATGAGATCAGGAGAGTGGGGCCCTCAAGATGGTATTAGTGGCTTTCTAAGAAGAAGAAGGGAGAATGATCACTCTCTCTCCCTGCCATGGGAGGAGGGAGGTGGCAGTGTGTAAGCCAGGAAGAGGGCCCTCACGAAGGACCTAATTGGCTGGCACCTTGATCTTGGACTTCCCAGCCTCTAGAACTGTGAGAAATAAGAATCTGTTGAGTAACTCCCCAGCCTATGGCATTTCGTTAGAGCAGCCCAAGCTAGCTATTACAGATGCTGATGGCCGAGTATCTGAGTCCAGAGATTGGGCTGAGGTCTTTAAACCCAGACTCTCCTGGGAAGGGGTAGAGAGCCATTGGAGAGAGAAATCACTTTAAAGCCAGTTATGCGGAAACTATGGAGAACAAGCGCACGCTCAGTTCCGGGCCTTTGCACATGCTGTTCTTCCTGCCTGGAGCTCTTTTTCCCTATTGCACACTCCTATCACAGGCCAGCTCCTCCTTGCCCTTTGGTCTTGGCTCTAGTGCCAGCTGCACCCAGAAGACTTCTCTAAGCTAGTGTCTGGGTTGGGGTCCTCTGCTGATTCCCATGGCCCCCTGATGTCTTACATGAATACATTCTCCACACTAGACTACAAATCTTCCTTTGCTATGTCTCTACTCTGCACCTCCCATGAGTACCCCAAGGGAGAGACTCCAAGATCAGATCCTCAGGATGGGGACTCAACTTCAGCCAGGTTAATTTCTTTAAGATTTTATTTGTCAGAAACAGAGACAGAGAGAGAGTGAGCCGGCATAAGCAGGAGGTGCCTCTGGCAAAGGGAGAATCAGATCCCCGCCAAGCAAGGATGTGGGACTGGATCCCAGGACCTTGGGGTCCTGACCTGAGCTAAAGGCAGAAGCCACCCAAGCATCTCCAGCCAGGTTAATTTCTTTAACCGGATCACACAGCTGGTGATTTCCCAAGATGTGGCAAAAACCCACACCTGTCTGGATACCAAGTGTGAGCTCTTCACTCTATGCATCCAGGCTCTGAAGCATTTTCTCTAACACTCTCTCCTGTATCTTCATGAAGAATGAGTCTGTTCTTATCTCAAAAGGAGGAAGGAACCAAGGCCCAGAGTTCACCTACATTCAGCCTGTCCTGATCCCAGCCCCACTCACTTGGAGGTGATCTGTTTTGGCCCAGTGATGTATCAGATACGTTGCGGGGAGCCCCCTGCTTGCTGCACTGAGATCCCCACCTATGTGCTCTTGTTTACTGAGCCCAAACACAGAGGGAGAGAGCTGTTATCAGTCCTACCCATTTTCCAGGTGAGAAAACAGAGGCCCAGAGATGTGAGGTCCCTTGTTTACTCTCACTCAGCTGGGAAGTGGCAGAGCGGGGCTTTTAAACCCACGTCCGTTTTGCTTTGCCCCACTGAGCCACAGAATGGCTTCGAAGCGCTGAGTGGGAGACAGGACACCACTCATTCGTTCATTCACTCGGGAATAAATACAGGCTCCCACGGGGGAGGCAGGTCATCCACAAATAGACGAATACATAAGCAAGGTGATTTCAGAGCCTTCACATAAGGGCCTTAAAGGGAAAGAAGCAGGATGATGTGACAGACAGTGACAGAGGGAGGGGACGCATCTTTAGATGGGGGTTCCTCCCTGAGGAAGTGACACCTGATCCACCGCCTGAGTGGCCCCCTCCTGGACATTTGACGAGAGGCTGAGGGTGAGAAGGGCAGCATTCCGAAGACGAGAAGGAGCATTTGGAGGGGCAGAGAGCAGGGAGGAGAGGAAGAAAGCCAGGCTGTGTCTCAGGTGGAGGCTATGCTTGGACAGATGGCCTAGCCGCACCCTGTGAGTGGTGCGGATCAAGCAGGGGTTTCCATCCAGGGGATGGATGGATCCAGGAACCAGGGAGAGAAGGGGTGCACTGGGCTGCGGTGTCAGCTGAGGTTCTAGGGTACGGTCCTCGGAGTGAAGGTGGCCTGTCAGCAAGACGCAGCACGGCCCTGGGAATGGGCCACTTATGATGGACTCTCCCTCTGGCAGGCACGTAGGGGGGTGTCAGTCAGGGAGAAGGGATTGTTCCCAATGCCACAGCTCAGGTGAGAGGCCTGGGACTGGCTATAGGAGTCTGAGGCCTCACTGTCCCCCTTCCCCACGTCAGGCCTGGGCCAGACCAAGGCTTCTTAGGTCCTCAGAAGACCCTGGGAGAGAGGCCTGCCCTTGGGGAGGCCCCAGGTCCTCTCCTTCTGCCCATCTTGGCTGCCCCCTCCTTAGCTATACTCCTACCAGCCCTAGATCTTTGGACAGAGACTGATCAATGCTCTCAGGGCAGAACAAAGGACTGGGCCAACCTGGTCCCTTTATGAATTGACAAAGGCTTTACCACCCATGGTGGGTGGTCAGACCCCATGGCCTGAGCCAGTGCCAAGGTCCTCACAGAGACCACAGAAGGGGCAGTTGTCTTGTGTCTAAATTTCCTTCTGAGGCCCCTGAGAGGACAGTGCAGGACAATGGGAAGCACATGAGCTTTGAAATTTAAAAAAAAAAAAAAATCTGGGTTCAAATCCTGGGTGCCTCTGTGTGATCTTGGGCAAGTCACGTGAACTCAGTTCCCTCATTCGCAAAATACAGGTGCACTGTGTGCCCCCAAGGCTCGTTAGAGATTAAAGGAGGAGATGTTGATGAGGAGCCCATCAGACATTAGCCTTCCTCCACCCATGTCACTGGCCAGCTGTGTGTCACCCAACGTAAGACTCTTGACTCCCATGGGGCTTCACAGAGTTTGGAAGCTGAAGGCACCTCAAGTTTCATGTAATGAGCCCATGTTTACATATAATTTTAAACTAAGGTCCATGGTCAATGCCACGCTGAACTGTGGGCTCCAAGACACCACAGCTGTGTGGTCAGAATCCCAGCTAGGGGCTCATTCCTAGGTGCTGGCTCTTCTTCCCATAATATGGCTTAAGACCCTGCACAAGCCCCCTTTCCTCTCTGAGCTTCAGCTGCCCAGCAGCATCATGAGGGATCAGACCAGATGTTTTCTAAGGATTCTTTTTATTCTGTGTCTGCCGGCTCCTGGATTCCCTGAGTCAGATCAGTAGGACTGCAGTGTTGGCCACCTCTGAGCCACCAGGGTAACTCATCTAAGAAGTCAGATGACTCAGTCTCCTCTCTCCAGGCTGGGCCACATCTCCTGCCCTTGCCTGTGTTGTTCTCTACCAGGAACACCCTTCCCACTCTGTTACACTGCTCCATTCACACGGTAAAAGGTTGCCTCTGATATGAAGCTTTTCCTGCCTGCCGGTTCCTCATGTAAAACTAACCTTCCCATCATGCTTCCCTGGCCTTGAGCACACTCCCAACATTAGACAAGTACCACTCTATTGCCTGATTTATGTGTAGGTAGGCAGCTCCGTGAGGGCAGGGCTGGCTCTGATCCATATCTGTGTCCAGCATTGGGCCTGGTGTGCAGTGAGCAGCGTAAGCATCCACTGAATGAAAGAAAGCGGAAGGAAGGATGGTAGGAAGGGGAAGGGAGAGAGGAAGGAAAGGGAAGCGGAGGGAGAAAAGGAAAGAAAGGAAGGAAGGAAGGAAGGAAAGAGATGAGGGGAAGAAGAGGGCAGGAAGGAAGTCAGTCAGTCAGTCAGTCACAGTCCAAGGCAAATGGCAGCCAACAGGCCTTGCCCTTGCATCTTGCTGAGAACCAGTCATCCCCAACCCAGCCCATGTACCCCAGTGAGCAGCCCGGGCCCACCTGGCCATAGAGTCACTAATGAGCATTGATTCTGATCGGTCCCATCCATCATGCCTCTGGAGCTCCTTTTCTTAAAGAACATTAGGGAGCAAATGTATCATTGGTGACTGGAGGCCCAATAAAGCAGGCACCTCGCGAAATTTAGTATTCAACTCGTAAAGGCCTTAAAAGCATTTTTCAATTATGAATGGCCTGGGGGGAGTCATTCTTTCTTCGCCGGGGGATGAATAAAGGTGGAAAATAATAGCATATCAATATTGTTGCAACTTAGCAGGATTAATCTGAGAGAGTTAAAGTTGTTGCTTCTCCCTGCAGCCTGAGCACTCAGGTGCACTGGGAAGGACTTGGCCAAGGTGATCCTCACCAGGACCCCGTGGGTGGGACTGCCGCCTGGTGGATCAACACCTCAAGTACCACACCCTCCCCCTCTTTCGCCCCCATGACCTGCCCCCAGAGCATTCCCTGGCCCTGAGCCATTCTTCTTACCCATGTGAGGCCTCCAGGGCCGGCCTTCTCATAATGATCTCTAAGCTCTGTACCATCCTGAGGGCTTAAAAGGGGTCTTTATCCTGATTGTGGTGATGGCTGCTCAAATCTACACATATGGTAGCATTTCAGAGAACTATACACACACGCATACACATACAAACACACAAGATATAAAGAGTTCGTGTAAGTCAGGTGAAGAGTACAAATTTGTTCTATTTCTAGAACTTCCTATGCATTTTTAACTACTTCAAAATAAGAAATTATAATCAAAACTAAACAATTAGTTAAAAAATGTAAAAGGTGGTTCTCACAGGAGCAAAGGAAATGGAATTCCATTGGTAGAAGTACAAAAGGCAGGTAGCTGTAGGAAATAATGTTGCATTATCTGGGGGGAATAGTCAGAGCAATGCCTCCCCTCCAAAGATGTCTGCCTCCTAATGCCCAGAACCTATGGAGAAGTAAGATTACATGGTAAAGGGGAATTAAGGTTACAGATGGACTGAGTTTGCTATCAGCTGACCCCCAAGATGGGAAGATTATCCTGAATTATCCAGGTGGGCCCAATATACTCACAAGATTCTTTTAAGTGAGAGAGGGAGGCCTCAGAGTCAGAGAGAGATTTGAAGATGCTACCGCTGGCTTTGAAGATAGAGGAAGTGGTCATTAGCTAAGGAATAGGGCAGCCTCCAGAAGTCTGAAAAGGTGAAGAAAAAGTGTCTTCCCTAGAGCTTCCATAAAGAACTCAGCCCTGACAACACCTCAATATTAGCCCAGCAAGACCCATTTTGGACTTCCATCTTTGGAACTATAAAATAAATATGTTTCAGCTACTGTTTGTGGTCATTTGTTACAGCAGCAATGAGAAGCTAATACATCCAGTAGACATTTTTTAATTCAATGTGCACACACACTAAGATTCAACAATTTCACTCCTATAGAAAATCTTTTTTTTAAGCTTTTATTTATTTATTTGACAGACAGAGAGATCACAAGCAGGCAGAGAGGCAGCTGGGGAGGGCAGGCTCCCTGCTGAGCAGAGAGCCCGATGCGGGACTTGATCCCAGGACCCTGAGATCATGACCTGAGCTGAAGGCAAAGGCTTAACCCACTGAGTGACCCAGGCACCCCTAAAGAAAATCTTTGATCTGCTTTCGGTTGTGGTTAGATGTGGTGTAGGGTCATCTACAAGAGCGTTCATTGTACCATTATTCAAAATAAGCTAACTAGAAATGATCCAAATGTTCATCAATAGGAAATGGATAAATCCAATGTAGTGTATTCATACAATGGAATATTATACAACATTGAAAAATGAATGACTTATAGTTAAACACAAACACATGGAAGAATCACACAAGAAATGATAAATGAAAGAAGCAAGTCACAGAGAAAGACATATAATAGCATATTTATATAAAGCTCAAAAATAGACAAAGCTAAATAACATACAACTGAGGGCTGTCTTTTTAACATTTTTACTCCAGTATAGATAACATATAGTGTTATATTAGTTTCAAGTTCATAATATAGTGTTTCAACTATTCCATACACTCCTGGTGCTCATCACAAGTGTACTCTTTAATCCCCATTACCTGTATTACCTATTCCCCCCCACTCCCCCTCTGGTAATCACCAGTTTGTTCTCCAAGGGATATCTTTTTAAAAAGTAAAACTACAAGAACAAAGAAGGACTAATACAAAGATCACTATGTTAGTCACCTCTTGGGATAAAGATAGAAAAGGTTGAAACCCACAAGGAGTCTTAAAGGTACAGCAGTTTCTTGAGCTGGGTGGTATGGATGCAGGCATCTGTTGTATTATATTATATTATATTATATTATATTATATTATATTATATCACATTTACTTAAATTATATGTATATATTTATATGCCCTTTTGAGTGGATGGTAGAGTTCACAATAAAATATTCTTTAAAGTCTTTGCTTTTGATGGCTCATTTGACCCTTTGTCACTACACCATGAACAAGGCAGGATAGGGGTCATTAACTTCATTCTACAAGTGGGGAAACTGAGGCTCTGAGAGGGGAAGTGACTTACTCAATCTCACTTGCCTACTTCCCAAGCTTCATCTCTATCCATTCACCCCATGTCCTGTGCTCTAGTTTGAGTTCAAGAAAGCAATGAGACAGCATAAAGAGAAACCATGCTTTTGAATTTCCAAAGAGGGAGTCAAAACCTCAGGTCATGGACTAATTGTGGAGATTATGTAAGCAAACTCCCCTGTCCCTCAGATTGTATAGAGATTTCTGAGCTTGTGTAACTATAAGCCTGTAGACATATATAGCAGCATATGGGCTTTGGGGAGTCAGAAGTAGAAACTATGGCTTCCTGTGAAAGAAGGAACCTATACTATATTTCCTCTGGGCCAAATATTACCAGATAGCTTCATAGGTTCTGAAAAAAAAATCTATAAATCTCACTTCCAAGGAGAATCCAGGGATGGTGCAAGACCCCAGGATAAAACTGTCTGGGTGGGGTACAGACCAGAAGGACCCTGGGTGCTTCCACCAAGCTTCCTGAGCTCATTTTGTGTAGGAAATGGTATAAATAACCAAAATCTAATATGTAAATAAACAAGAAAATAAACAACCATGATCTGAAAAAAAGGAGACAACATTATAGAACTTACAGATACTAAAAAGATTTTTTAAAAAATGAAGAGATATTGTGCAAAGTTTTATAAGGACGAATTTGATAATTTAGATGAACTGGACAATTCCTCAAACAACTAACATAAACTGATAGAAGAATAAGTAGAAAATCTGCATAGACTTATATATTTTAAAGAAAACATACCTATTTAAAAAAAATTCACAAGGACTACTTTAGGCACAGATGGTTTCATTGATGAATTTTTCCAGACATATAAGGAAGAAGTGATACCAATTTTACACAAACTGTTCCAAAGAATGTGTTTTTAAATAACATTTTCTAACACACTTTTAAGGCCAGCATAATCCTGATACCAAAAATTGCAGAAAATGAAAATTAAAGACCAATCTCTCTCATGATTAATTAAGCTCTCTAAGGCTCAGTTGTTCATCTGTCAAGTGAAGATCACAAGTTACCTTTCTTGGAGAGTTCTTGTAAGGATTAAATGAGATAGATACAAAAGTCCTTACCAAAATATAGGGAAACCAAATCCATATGTATGGAGATTTTTTTAAGGTTTATTTACTTATCTTAGAAAGAGAGCATGTGTGTGTGTGTGTGTGTGTGTGTGTGTGTGTGTGTGTGAAAGAGAGTATGGGGGGAGGGGCAGAGGCAGACAAGTTCTCAAGCAGACTCCCTGCTGAGAAGGGAGCCCGACTCAGGACTTGATCCCAGCACCCTAAAATCCATGGCCTGAGCCGAAACCAAGAGCTAGTTGCCCAACCAACTGGGCCACCCAGGTGTCCCTGTATGGAGGTTTTTATAGTCACAACTGAGTTGGGATTTTTCTTCCCAAGAATGAGAAGTTCATTTTAACATTATAAATCCACTATTAGGGGCACCTGGCTGGCTCAGTTGGTAGAGCATGCAACTCTCGATCTTGGCGTTGTAGGTTCAAGTCCCACACTGGGTATAGAGATTATTTAAAAAATTAAAATTTTTTTTTAAAAATCCATTATGATATTCAAGAAACAAGTGTTGGCGAGGATGTGCCTTGTTGGTCACTATGGAAAACAGTATGGAGGTTCCTTGAAAAATTAAACATTAAAATCCAGTAATCACACTCCTGGGTATTTATCCAAAGAATACAAAATCACTACTTGAAAGAATATATGCATCCCTATGTTTATTGCAACATTATTTATAATAGCCAAATTACAGAAGCAACCCAAGCATCCATCAACAGATGAATGGATTTTAAAAATTTGTGAATGTGTGTGTAATGTAACATTATTTTATCATAAAAAAGAATGAAATCTTGTCATTTGTAACAACATTGATGGAACTAGAGAATACAATGCTAAGTGAAATAAGTCAGAAAAAGACAAATATCATATGATTTCAGGCATATGTGGAATTTAAGAAACAAAACAAATGAACAAAGGGGAAAAAGAGAGAGAGACAAACCAAGAAATAGATTCTTAACTATAGAGAACAAACTGATAGTTACCAGAAGGGAGGTGGGTTGCAGGATGAGTAAAATAGGTGATGGGGATTATAGAGTACACTTAACATGATGAGCACTGTAGAGATTAATGAGTAGTGTAGAGAATTGTTGAACTGCTATATTATATACATGAAACTAATATAACACTGTATGTTAACTATACTGGAATTAAAATTAAAAACTTAATAAATGTTTTAAAGAACCAACCAATTATTATAAATGACCATACTAAAGGAAATAACAAAAGGAAATAGAGGATGAAAATCATACTGTCATCACAACCAATGTAAAAATCATTTGATAAAATTCAACACATATTCATGATTTTTAAAACTCTTAAAAATACATATTTTAAAAAATTTCTTAACCTGCTAAAAGGAATTTTCATAAGATTCCTTGCAGCAAACAATACCTGATGGCAAAATATTAAGAAACTTCCTTGGAGATTGCTAATGGGGAAATTGTGTCTACATCTGCCACTTATTTTTTAAGGAAGGGAGAGGCAGAGGGAGAGAGCAAGAGAGAATCCCAAGCAGGCTCCATGCTCAGCAGAGCCTGACATAGGGCTCAATCCCACAACCCGGAGATCATAACTTGAGCTGAAATCAAGACTTGGACACACAACCAGGTGAGCCACCCTGGTGCCCCTACTATTGCCATTTCTATTCCACATTGTACTGGAGATCCTAGCCAGAGAAATAAGATAAGAAAAATAAATAAAATGCATAAAGAATAAAAGAAGCAGCAGGAGACAACATGGTTGTATCCATAGAAAATTTAAATTAATTTATAAATAACTAAAATCTTTAGCAAATGCAGCAATTATACTTCTATATATCAATAATATTTTAATTTTAAAATATATAATTTATAATTATATAAATTTTATAATATATAATTTTTAAATATATAATTTAAATTTTAAAAAATATAATTTATTTTAAAATATATAATTTATAATAGAGTAAAAAATCACATAACTAATAGTCTAAATGAGATGTATACAGGGGTGCCTGGGTGGCTCAGTCAATTAATCATACAACTTGATTTCAGCTCAGGTCATGATCTCAGGATCATGGGATGGAGCCCCACATTGGGCTCCATGCTCAGTGTTGAGTCCACTTAAGATTCTTTCTCTCCCTCTCTCTCTGCCTCTTCCCCAACTCACACACACTCTCTCCCTCTCTCTCTCTCTCAACTAGAACAAAAATCTTTAAATAATAAAATAAAATGAGACGTATAAGATTGCTACAGAGAACTATAAAACATTACCCAAAAAAAAAAAAATCAATGGAAGAATAGACCATGTTCATGGATTAAAAGACTCTATATTGTAAAAGCAATTCTTCTCTATAAATTAATCTATAGATTCAGTGTAATCCAAATCCAAGTCTAAGATGAAATCCCCAGCAGGCTTTTTTGGTGGAAACTGCTAAGTTAGTTATAAAAATTCTAATGAAAATGCAAAATATAAAAATATCCAGGATAATCTTGAAGAAGAGCAAAGTTAAAGAACTTAAACCAGTGGATATCAAGACTTATTATAAAGCTAAAGTAATTAAGATAGTGTGGTATTAATACAAGGAAAGACAAATATATCATAGAAAGTAAAGAAATTCAATTTCTTGCACAACTGAGTTTATGGGGTGAGGTTTATACTCATTGCACAGCCATAAGTGCCATAAGGGCACCTAATGGGTGGACCTTGAGAGTCAGGAACGCTTCCTTGAAGAAATAATGATAGAACAAAAATGTGAAGAAAAAAAGAGAGAGAGCGTGTGCAAAGGTCCTGTGGGTGTAGGAAACCTGGCCCCATTAAGGAAGTTGAGAGAAAGCTCATGAGGCTAGAATAGAGAGAGAGGAGGGGTGAAGATTGGAGCTGTGGCCAGAGTAGTCAAAGTTCTGCATGGCTTCCAGGGCCACAGTAAGGACTATGACCTCATCTCCACTTTCATAAGGTTCTTTACACCTGCTCAGGGAATTGCTTCCCATAAGATTGCGAGCCCTACAAGAATGAACAGTGCTCTGTGTCTTGGTGGCAGTAGAAGGTACCCAGAGGTACCTGATGAGCACATATGAGAGCAGAGATAGAATAAGAGTCAGGGCCAGTGACTCCTTATCCAGGGTTCTTTTGTTCACCTTGGTGCCTCAAGGCTTCCAAGACTATTCAAGTCCTCTCCCTCCTTCTCCCCTTAAATACAAAAACAGAAAAACTCTTTGTATTACACACAAGACCTTATTCATACTGTGTGGTCCTCTTGTTCTCCTAAAGAAAGTGGCTGCCAGAGGCCAAGGTCTGCATCTTCCATGTCTATAGCCCAGCTCCTGACAGAATCTGGAAACCAGGCAATAATCAGCAGACACTTGTGACGTGTTTTCTGACAGACTTGTGCTCAAAAACCAGCTCTACCTCTGACCTTCTCTGTGACTTCAGGCGGCTTAATATGGCCTTAGAGGCTCAGTTGTTCATCTGTAAAATGGAGGTGGTAATGTTACTTTCCTCCAAGAATTCTTGTGAAGATTACATGAGATAACATGTGAAAAGTACCTAATGGAATCTGACACATCCTAAATGCTCAAGGAATGCTAGCTGCTATGATTGTCTTTATTCTTTGAGCTTCAGTGTTTTTCATCTACCAGTTGGTTAAATGAACTTATCTGGGGGTGATACCAGTAGAGACATTCCCAATCTACCTTACATATTTTGGTAATGGTTAAAACTCCCCTTCAGGGATATATTGCTTTTGCCACTTTTAATATGTGTAAATTCTACCTCCTGTGTTGTCATAAGGTTAAACAAGACAGGATATTTAAAGCACCTATCATAGTATCTGGTGTATGGCCATGATTCAATAAATCATGGATTTGGTTATTACCAACCATAAGCAGAATCCTTTGTCCTAGAATTCACCTTCTCAGCATGACAAGTCTTGCCCTATCCCTCCAGTAGGTGACCTCAGAGACATCCAGGGGTTCTCTGGCTGACAGAAAAAGCACAGGAGCCCCTTCTCCCACTGAGACCTGTGCACCTCCTCCTGATTTCTCCAGTAGAGCATTTACTCCTAGTGTTTTCAGTTTGCCTCTTGCCAAATAAAAGGGACAACCAAAATCTGGTTGCTCCACCCTGGCCATCAACCCAAAGGAAGGAGCTTCAGTCCTAATGCCACATGCAAGCCATCCCTAATGTCAAAGAGAGACTCTGTGTCTTTTCCTCGTTTTTTAAGATTTTATTTATTTGAGAGAAGAGAAAGAGAGCATGAGCTGGGGAAGGGGGAGAGGCAGAGGAAGAAGCAGATTCCCTGCTGAGCAGGTAGCCCAAAGCAGGGCTCATTTCCAGGATCCCAAGATCATGACCTAAGCCAAAGGTAGACACTTAAACAACTGAACCATCCAGGTGTCCCAAGATGCCCATGTCTTTATGCAAGACAAGCCACATGGATGTGACGTTGAATAGCTAGCGCCTCTGGGTGACAGAGAAAGCCCAGGGGAATCAGAAAACCAAGAAAGGCCCTTGCACCTGAAAAAATAAGCTTGGTGGTTCCTGCGGACCCTAAGACAGAGAAAGAATAGCACTCTCAGTCAGGTTGTCCCTCCTTGAATCCCAGCCAGGGCTAACCTCCTAGCAAGTGGAAACACTTTGCAGACTTGATAGGAAGGTCTCGCTTTTCTATCTCCTCACTGGACCAGCCACCTCACCTCTCACCTTGACCAGTCTGTCTTCCTGGTGGTTTCTCCAGTTCTCCTCTTTGTGCCTGTATCAGTCAGGCCAGGTTAGGCAGTGCTGCAGTAACAAATAATCTCCGTGCCCCTGTGGCTTGCAGGAACAGAGATGTACTTTTCAGCCACACTGCCAGTCCACTGCTGGTCAAATACAACTCTGATCCATGTCATCTTCTCTTGTAAACTGCACAGATGAAGCCACCTCCTTGTAGAATACGACAAAGTTGTCTTAGAGACAGGAAATGAAACATTGCAAGTTACACAATGCCTTAAACTTCTGCCCAAAAGTGGCACATGGCAGTTCGACTCACGTTTCATTGGCCAAAGTAAGTCATGTGATCAAACCTGATGTCAATGAGGTGGGAACCGTATGACCCTCCCATGGAAAGAAATGAATAACTGAGAACAATCATACAACTTACTCCCATCCCACACCTTGCATCAATCTATTTTCAATTAGGCAGATCAAGGGACGCCCGGGTGGCTCAGTTGGTTGGACGACTGCCTTCGGCTCAGGTCATGATCCTGGATTCCTGGGATCGAGTCCCGCATCAGGCTCCCAGCTCCATGGGGAGTCTGCTTCTCTCTATGACCTTCTCCTCGCTCATGCTCTCTCTCACTGTCTCTGTCTCAAATAAATAAATAAAATATTTTAAAAAAAATTAGGCAGATCAAGGGAAGTATAAAAACATAAATCAGATTATCATATTCACCTGTTTTAAACCCTCCACCCTCATCCTTAGAATAAAATCCCAATTCCTGCCAGATTGGCCCAGCCTCCCTCCTACCTTCCCTTCAATCCTTCTCCTACTTTCACTCTGGTTTCACCCACACTGGCTTCTGAATTTGCAAGCTCTTTCTCACCATAGGGCCTTTGTACATGCTGTTCCCTAAGCCCAGGTCAATGCTTCAACTCAGCTCCTCCCAGGCCTGGCTTTTCCCAGCTTAACTATCACAGTAGAGAAACCCCTTTGACCATCCCACCATTCTCTCCCACATTACCCCATTTATGTCCTTCCTAACATTAAGCAAGCTGGAATTATTATATAACCGACACATAAGCTTCTTGGGAGTGCATGTGTCTGTCTTACTCACCACGGTTATCTCTAGCTCAGTAGGAGTTCAGCCAATAATAGCAGCATGAATGAAAGGGTCAGATGGCGACAAAAGGAGCTAGGCCTGACAGCTCAGTGTCTATAAGCATCGTGAGCCCTCCCTACCCATGTTCCCATCCCCAGGATGATACTGTACAGTAGACAAGGGGGAACCTAAGCTTCACCTATGCCCTTTCCTTGCCCATCCCCTGCTGTCCACCCAGAGCCAGAAGGTATGTTATATGCCATCTAAAAATTAAGTCACATGTGATCATTTACTGAGTAGCTACTCTGGACTGGGTACTGTGGTCTGCCTCCCATCCATTGTGCCTTGAACGTTCACTGTAAGCCTGAAAGGTGGGTATCATGATCCTTGATTTACAGATGAGGAAACTGAGGCTCAAAGCACTTGGCAGGTTTGCGTACCATGGCTTTGCAGCTCATGGATGGAAGAACTGGGATTTGAACCTATGACTGATTCCAAGAAAGGCCTGGGCAGGGTTTCTCTGCTGTTGGGTAGTTTTACAAGCAGGGCCTTTCTTGACATCTGGAGTAGGCAGAATAATGGTTCCCCAAAATGCCCAGGTCATGATCACCCAAATCTCTGATGTGGAAAGGGACGTCGTAGGGATGATTAGGCTAAGAACTCAACATGCAAGAGCATGCTGGATGCTGGACATCCCTCATGATGACTCTGGGCCCATCGGCATGAGGGAGGCAGGAGTGCAGAGCCAAAGAGAGAGATCGGAAGATGCCAGGCTGATGGCTTCAAATGCAGAGTAAGGAGATCACAAGCCAAGGAATACAGGTCGCCTCCAGAAGCTGGAAAAAAAGTAAGGAGAAATATTCTCCCCTAAAGCCTCCAGAAGGAATGGAGTCAGGCCTACACCTTGATCTTAGCCCAGTGAAACCTCTGACCTATGGAATTGTAAGATAATAGAGTTGGGTTGTATAAAGCCAGTAAGACAGAGGTCATTGTCATAGCAGCAGAACACAAGTTTCACAACCCCTCACTATTGGGCACATGTCTTGCCCTCTCAGTCTCCCCAGCTAAACCACTGGTTCCTTGATGGCAAGAGCCCAGCAAGTGGCAGCAGGGCATACAGGAGGCACTCAATGCCTTAAAGGGTGTAGTTCTGTATGGGTACTCACAGGATTAAGAAGGATTCACAATGACTCTGAGAGGTGGGACCTGGAGAGGACATGGGGTGACACCAGACAGGGATGGGAAACAGGCAGGACATGCCCCTGCAGCACTGCAGAGAATCCAAGTCCTTCCTGAAAGGATCCCCCATGTCAGGCCAATCATTCCCATTCTACACACGCCAACACCAAGACTCAGATTGAGGACTGAGGCCACTAGGCAGGCTGGTGGCCAAGACAGGATTAGAAATTCAATCACCTGAACAGTCAGTCTCATTTCCAAGCCTCTAGCCAGCCCTGCCCCACCTTGGGTAATGAAGATGTCACCCATCCAGGGACCCAGAAAGACAGAACCCCTGATGGCCTGGAGGCTAGGGGCCGAGGGCAGGCAGCCAGGCAGGGGTGTGGAGAGGAGCAAGGCGTGCACCCAAGAGCTCCACATCCAGCAGAGAATGGATGTAACAGGGCATTAGAGACCTGGCTTCCAGTCTCAGCTCTGCTACCATGTGAACTTTGGCAAACTTCTCTCCCTCCCTGAGCCTCAGTTCCCCCATCAAGGAACTGAATTTTACCTCTGAGGGCTTTTCTGGCTCTTGTGTGGTGGGATCTGCCATCAGGCCTGCCCTGCTCTCAGCCCCATGCCCTCCACTCAGCTGGAGTCCAATGGCTTCTCAGAAAGTTCATTGACTTCTCAGGCTCTGGCCTAGGATGAGGGGAATTCTGTGGCCCCGCTCCTTACCCAGGCTCAGCAACAGATGTCTGCCCCTTACTCTGTCCTGACATTTGCTCTGCTTCTCTCCCTTACCTACCACACAGGTGAGCTTCTAGCCTACCCCACTCTGGGGTCCTAATCCCAGAAAGAGGGGAGCTCAGATGTGATACCAAAAGGCATCCGGCCCCAGCGTTTAGGTCTCTCCTGGCCCTCCTCTTTGATATACTATGACCACTGCCTCCCTAGACCGCCCACCCCCCTCTCCAAACTTTGCTTGGTCCCTATGCCTTACAGGCTGGCCTGGACTTTTTTCTCAGACCTCAGGAGACTTGAAACTTCCCGACCACAACATATCCTGGTATCTTTCAACTGTAGAGACTATGCAGTTCCCCAAACCTCCTGAATCCCATCCTGCAGGAAAGCTTAGAAAGGAGGGAATCCTAGTAGGAAAACCAATGCACAGAGAGGGTCAACAACTGCCTAGAGGACACACAGCAAAAGCAAGGAGGCCCCATATTCAACGTCTTCACCTGGGACCCCTCCCTAGCACACAAACCCTGCCCAGCAACTCCCTCTGACAGGCTGAAGGACAGGGAGAGCAGCCAGCCCGATGGCCCATGCCCAAGACCACAGTGATGCTATTCTTTCCTCAAGTGAGCTCCGCCCACCCTGCGCCAGATTTAGCTGTTTAATGCAGCCGGGCCTGCTCCATCCCTGCCTCTGAGATTAGCTCTGGAACTGGGCTTTGAATGCCTGCCCAGAGACACTCAGCTTAAAACACCGAGTACCAGAAGAAAAAAAAAAAAAATCGACCACATTTAATGGAGCCGTCAGCGGGCGGGTCTGGGCTGTCTATTACGCAGCCCTGCTCGTCCAAGGAGCCCAGCCACGTGGCCACCTGACCACAGCATTAAGGCGACATTAGCCTGCAGGCCAGGCTGGGGGAAGAGCCACCACAGCCCAGGCCCAGGGCCTGCTTCTCCTGCTCCCCAAGGTCCAGGGCCCCAGGGATTCTTGGTACCCCTAAGCAGGAAGCAGAGAAGGAGTCCTTACTGGGTAAATCAACCCTTCTTGGTCACAGGGTCCTGCTCCAGATCGAGCCCTGCAATGTCTCTCTGAGGCCTGAGACACCGTAAGGCTGTCCATCTGGGCTCTACTGCAGGGACAGACAGTATCGGTGAGGCACCCCTGGGGACCCTTGTTCCCCAAGCAGTGTCCTGGATAACGCCTGATCTGCCACAATCTTTGCTGATTTCTTTTTGCTATTTACAAATTACCTTCCAGGGATGCCTGGGTGGCTCAGTTGGTTGAGCATCTGCCTTCAATTCGGGTGGTGGTCCCAGAGTCCTGGGATTGAGTCCCGTGTCAGGCTCCCTGCTCGGTGGGGCTCCTGCTTCTTCCTCTGCCTGGTGCTCCCCCTGGTTGTGCTCTCTTTCTCTCTGGCAAATGAATAAGTGTAATCTTTGAAAAAAAATTTTTTTTTAATTTTTAAAAAAATAAAAATTACCCTTGGGGCACCTGGGTGTTCATTCTGTGAAGCATCTGCCTTCAGCTCAGGTCATGACCCCAGGGTCCTACCCTGAGCTGCTTCTCCCTCTCCTGCTTCTCCCTCTGCCCCTCCCCCTGCCACCTGTGCTGTCTCTCTCTCTTTCAAATAATAAAATCTTTTTCAAAAAAATTATCCCCCTCAATATCCAAGTTGCTCTAGAACGCGGTTTCCCAAAATGTGTTCTAGGAAATATCAGTCTCTCAAGATCCTTCATAGAAAATTAAAAAGGGGGGCGGGGTTTCACTAGTCAAGGAAGCTTGGGAAGCACTGCAAATGCCAGTTCCCTCTTAAAGTTACAAGGCTAATAAATGCTCTGAGAAGTCCTGTAGTAGAGTTTGATTTTATGTGATTCATTTCCCAGACTTATTTGATGACAGAACCCTTCCTTTATTTTAAAAAACATCAGTATACTGAGGGCCTAGGGTTCAGGGAACACCCTTTGGGAAATGACACTTTCAGGGTCTTAGCCCTTCTCCTTCCTGAGCCCCAATGGTGGTCAGAGGCTTCAATTATATGGCTGGTCAAAGCCTTCAAAAGAGATTAAGGGGGACTCTGGCCTTCAATTATAGGTGATTCTAAGGGCCTGAGTCACAGGCCTAGCCAGAATCAAGGAAGGGAACACAGGTGCCTCTCAATGGAAGGAGGGCCAATGCCACATCCCCCCCAACTCCTACCCTACTGGCGCAGGGATGTATTCATGGAAGGAGGGTCTCTCCCCCTTGTCAGAGTTACTTCTCAGAAGCTTAGCCTCTTAAACCTGTGCTCCCTGGAAACTGCTTCTGTAGATCCATGGGCCCCCTGGTGCCTGGCAGAATCCCTAAGCCAGACAACAGGAGACCTGGGTTCTGCTCCTACTTTTCCAGGTGGCATGCTGTGTGACCCACGGAAGACCTCTGACCTCTCCATGCTGGTGGCGGCCGGTCTAGGGTCCCCCTGCGTGGACATACATCTTCTACACTCCCAGGAACGCTGGCCTATTTGTATTAGATGCTCCGAGATCCTGTCAGCCAGAGCTTATCAAACACCTTCTCTGTCCCAGTCATGCAAGGTGCTAGAGCCTCAATTTACCCCCAGCCCTCAAAGCCAGCAATGATCATCTTACTTCAGGCCGGTCTGGACCATCACTTGCTATGGTCGTCAATGAAGAAAAGCAATTTGGTAAACACGGATCTCCCAGATGTGCGAGAAAAACCAAATGGAACATCAAAGCTCCTTTTATGTGAACTTTCCAGGGCCACAGAACCCATGCAGTGTGACAGACTGAATTTTCCAAACGCGGCCACCCTGATCATTTCCAGCCCACATGCTCTTTCCACCCTGTATGTTTCCACCCTGGCTTAGGTTGGACCTGAGGTGATCGTGGAAGGGACACTACGTGACTTCGGATGCTAGGTCATGTAGGGCAACACAGCTGCCATTGATTGCCCTCCCTGCCCCCAACCATGAGATACTCCCTCTTGGAGCCCAGGCTCCTCTCTGAGGGAGCCCAAGCCACACAGAGCACATGGGGGCCATCCAGCCCACAGCCCACCCCCCCACCCCGCTGAGATCCTAGGACCCCAGCCTCAGCCATCAGGCCTGACACTGAGGAAGCTTTCAGGATGACTCCTACCACAGCACACTCTGCCCACAGCCACAGGAGAAACCTGAGCGAGAATGACCTGGCTGAGCCCAGTGAATGCTCAGAACAGAGATGTCACCAAAAAATGCCACTGTTTTGGGTTTTTTTAAGATTTTACTTATTTATTTGTCAGAGAGAGAGCACAAGCAGGCAGAGTGGCAGGCAGAGGCAGAGAGAAAAGCAGGCTTCCCACTGGACAAGGAGCCCGATGTGGGACTCCATCCCAAGACCCCGGGATCATGATCTGAGCTGAAGGCAGGGGCTTAACCGACTGAGCCACCCAGGTGTCCCCCAAAATGTCACTGTTTTAAGTCACTGAGTATGGCACAGTGTTTCTGGCGGAAAGAGATAACCAGAACATGTAGCAAGTAGTTTCCTTCAGACCACCCTTGCAGAGGGGAGGAGGGCCTGCCACAGAGTGTCCCTCTCTCTCTTCTGTCCCCTGCTGACCCAGGCCCCTGTCACACAAAGGCAAGCCACTCCAACCAGTTCAGACAGTACAAAGGCCCTGCCCCCCACCCCCACCCCAAGTATCTACCCCATGCCAACATCTGACATGCATTCCTGTGATCTCAGGACATTCCCGCCAGCTAGAGATCCTCAGCCTTATTCTGCAGATGAGGAAACAGGCGTTCGGAGAGGTTGACTAACTTGTTCAAGGCTGCACAGCCAGTGTGGGGAGGGCCAGGATTTGGGGCAGATCTGAGTGGCGTTCCCTCCCTAGACCACCTCCTCTTTCTCTCCTGCTGTGGGCTGAGGAAAGGAGCAGAGTGGTCCATGGAGAGCACCTAGGCCTAGGACCCATCCCAACTGCCTCTCATTAGCTGTGTTTCTTGGGGAAGTTTTCTGTACCTCTCTATGCCCCAGATTCTCCACGTGTGGAACAGGATCATTCTGAACGGGGCGGGGGTGGGGAGCAGGCAGGCGCTGGGCCCAGCAGAGAGGATCTGCTGGTGTCTGCTTTAAGAGGAGGAAGTCCAGTGACCGATGCCAGTCTGACAGCTTGTTCGCGGCCTGGCCAGTGGTTTGGCCTCCAGACAAGATCAGGGACCTCGGGGCAGTGAACTCAGCTTCGGTGTCCCCTGGCCAGACTGTTCCCACCCTCTCAGGATCGAGCCTTCTTCCCAGGCACGCAAACCTCCACCACACAGAAGTGCGCAGCCTGGCCAAGCGGCCCCGGCCAAATGCGCCGGTTGGAGATCCGGGGGCAGACACTCCCCTCCCCACCTCCCAGTTAATTTGCTTCCACAAACATCTACCACCAGGCTGTGCTCTTCTAGTCACCCCTCCAAGTTCAGTGTCTGCCCACCGTGCTCTGGGCCCACAAGGCTGACCCGCATGGGCGACACCAACACATCCCTGCACCCTGGGGCTTCTCACTGGCTGCGGCTGGCGGGAGCGCCTGCAGGAGCCCGAGGGAGGGCAGGAAGGTCACAGCCAGGCTCACGGCATCCCGGGCTGATAAAGCTGGAAGCGTGCTTGAGAGCTTACATCCGCCACCTCAGACGAGGTCCCTGGTGCCCAGAGAGAGAAAATGACCTGTCTGAACTCACACAGAGAGTAGGCGGCTAATTCTTGGTCTAGTCTACATTCGTGGGCAGGGAGGGTGGGGAGGTGCCAAGAAAGAGGCCGCCCTGTCCCCCGAGGGCTGGGGGAGGGGCATGTGCTCCCCTTATTCCAGGTTCCCTCAGCATTTAAAGCCCACCCCACTGGCTCCTCCATTTGAGCTACTCTTTAACAAGGACACAGTCCGAACACCCACCCCCAACCCCACCCCAGGGTGACATTCGGGGGCAAACCTCAGCCATCAGGTAGGCCAATAGTGTTTGGAGTCCAGACTCCACAGAGTCAGTCAGCCTAGTTTAACGCCAGACTCTACCACAGAGCAGCTGTGTGTGAGCTTGGGCAAAGCCGCTAGTTTCCCTGTGCCTCCATTTCCTCCTCTGTACAAGGGGGGAGAATGACAGTATCAGCCTTAAGGGGCTATGTGGAGTTTAAATGAGAGAATACTTGAAAAAATCCCTAGTAGTATCTGGCCCTCAATAAACATCAGATGTTCCCCAAAGACGACCGACCCCTATCCCCAGGTCACAGCCAAGTGGGCATTTCCAATGGAAAGGCTCTGTGGTTTGCCTTGGCCTGTTCAGCAGCTATAACAAAATTCCACAGACTGAGTGGCTTATAACAGAAATTTCTCTCCCACTGTTCTAGAGGCTGGAAGTCCAAGATCAAGGTGCTCAAACGCTTGCGTTCCGGAGAAGGCCCTCTTCCTGATTCCCAGCTGGTATCTTCCTGCTATGTGCTCACACGGTGACAGGGATGAGGCTCTCTCTGGGAGCATCTCTAGTAAAGGCACTAATCCCATGTGTTGGAGCCCCCCCCCCATACTTCAGCACCTCCCCAAGCCTCCCCTACTGATAAGGTCATCTTTGGGGACACACGAACTTAGGGGGTAGCAAACACTCAGTCCACAGCATGGCCCATCCCATCCAATCTGCCAGAACACAGCTCACACAACCCCTCTCCCGGGCCCCTCACAGCTCCCAGCCCAACCTGTGCACTTGAGTCGGCGCGAGGGTACAGTTCAGGAGGGAGGGATCTGCTTCCTGGTCCCCACCTCTGCCTCTTGGCTGGAGCCACCTCCTGAGCCAGTCTTAGCCCATTCTAGAAACCCCCATAACCTAGAGGTCAGTTTGGACCAGAACCCTCCCCACTTGCCTCTGCTTCTCATGCCGAGAGGCCCCACCAGCATGCCTCATGTCTGGGGCCCCAAACATCCATGCACAGACCCAGCACTCACTAAGTGGGCTCCTGCGGCATGCAGGTCTGCACTAGCCTCAGACACCAGAGCATGGGCAGGGGCACAGACAAGAAAACAGACACTGTACACCCCAAGAATAGTCCTAGACTATGGTCCTGTAGGGTGCTGAGGAAGCACCTGACTCGCTTCAGGGGTTAGGGAGCTTGGGGGCAATCAGGAGGGCGAATCGGACTTCCCTGGCAGAGGGGATGGGTGTGCAAAGACATGAAAGACAACTTGGAGGGGTGCCCAGGTGGCTCAGTCAGTTAAGCATCAGTCTTCAGCTCAGGTCATGATCTCAGGGTCCTGGGTTCAGGCCCCACGTCGGACTCCCTGCTCAGTGGGGAGTCTGCTTCACCCTCCGCCCTCTCACCTCGCATGGGCACACTCTCTCCCTGTCAATTGAACAAATAAAATCTTTTTTAAAAATGACTTGGGGGGCACCTGCATGGCTCAGTGGGTTAAAGCTTCTGCCTTTGGCTCAGGTCATGATCTCAGGGTCCTGGGATCGAGCCCCACATCGGGCTGTCTGCTCAGCAGGGAGCCTGCTTCCCTTCCTCTCTCTGCCTGCCTCTCTGCCTACTTGTAATCTCTGTCCAATAAACAAAATATTTTTTTTTAATGACTTGGAGTGAACCCAAGTCTCTTATTATTCTTTTAGTCAACAAACACCAAATGAGCACATTCTGGGACCCAAGCCCTGCTCCAGGCAGTGTAGAAGCGAGTGACAACCAAATGAGGTTCCCGGGCTGACGTCCTAGGGACGGGAAACCTCCCACAAGCCTGTGAGTTGATAAAACAGCGGTGTTGATGAGCCGAAGGGAAGAAGGTGAAACATGGGCTGCTTAGGCAAGTGTCCTGGGCAGAGACCAGGGAGGGGAGTCGTGAGGTGTCCACCCAGGCAATGGTGTCCCGGGCAGAGGAAAGGGCCAGGGGAAGGGGCTGGAGGGAGAGCAGCACAGCCCACGGGGCACTGCTGGATCTGGTGTAGCTGGAGATCAGGGTGCACGCGGGAGTGAGACAGGAAACAGAGAGGAAGATGGTGCAGGGCTTTGTAAGGCAGAAAGAGGACCCCAGGTTTTCTCCTGGGGTAGCGGGAAGCTACGAAAGGGTTGCATGAGCACACATGCTTGGCTTGTTAAGGCCAAACAGCGACCCAGATCTTCAGCCCCCCTTGCAAGGGGGTGTACTCGCCTATCCATCCCCCAAGTCTTCACCACAATTCCCACCTGAGCCCCAACCCCCACCTCAGAGACCAAGCCTCCCTGCCTCACCCCACTGGTCATGACCAAACAGCTCTGAGAACCACAGGGGACAGAGCCAGGCACCAGTCCAGGCCAGGGTCAGTGTCTCCAGCAGAGAAGCACACACACACACCCAGAGGTCTGAGGCCAGGGTCCCCCGTCCCAGTGGTCAGAGCAGTTCTGACAAACACCGGGAGTCAGGAGGCTAGGGTCCTCTTGCGGTCCTATCACTGAGCCATTGTGTGGCTCTGGGGAAACCCTTTCCCCTCTCTGGGCTTCAGTCTCCCCTCAGGACCCTGCCAGGCCTTCAGTGATACAACCCACCTTGCCCATCTGTCTCAGGGGCAGACTTGCCTCTGCATTTGACCTCTCCAACACCGGCACTCCAGTGCCCCCTCCCAGAGCATCCAGAAGCATCCGCCCACCCCAGGGAGGCCTGAGGCCTCTTTTAGAGAGCCACACTCTTTGGCCCTCGGCACTCCGGAGGCCAGCGTCTCCCTAAGGCTCCCAGACCCCAACCCTTCCCACATTCCCCACGGCGCAGCGCGCCTCTCCTGCTCTTTGTCATTGGTTCCAGATACCAGGAGGGGAAAAGCGCTAATTCCACTGGAGGCTCGACCCCACACTCATTTATTTCAGACATGACCTTTGATTTCTCTGCTAGAGTGTAAATTACATGTCGCCAGCATAAAATATTAAATCCAATTTATACTTAATTATTGATGCTATTATGTTTTCTATAGTAATGGCATCAGAATCCCAGCCCCCGTCCGTGCCCAGTAAATAGCTTTTTTGCATTAGAGGCTCCTTGAGGTAAGAAATCTTGCTCCATTCCTTCTTCACCATATGATTGATGATTATGGGGAAGTTCGTAAATAGTCTTCCAGAAATATTTCTCTGGTCGCCCGTAGCTCCGAAGGAAGGTGGGGGCCGTGCTAATTACCAGGGGTGGCTGGGCGGATGCAGCCCTCCCCGCCACCATTTAGAGCTGGTGGGTTGAGGGTTGGCGAGATGGGGATGGTTTAAGCGAAGCTCTGCTGAGTGGTTTAAGAGAGTGTGGAGGAGGACCACAGCGGTTTTCTGAAGGCTTGAAGTCACATGTAATCTTCACATGGACATTGGGGTTTTGTTTTTTATTGAAACATTAATAATTCCGGTTTCTTGTAAAATATTCATGGTTCCTGTTGCTGCATTCAAACCCACTCCTGGCCACTGCTTTTAATTTCCAGCTCGGCCCACGCAGGCCTCGGCCGTCGACCACCCATTGCTCCCATGCAATTTATTAAGTGGAGGTAACGGTGGCCATCGGGGTGGTCAGAAAAATCGAGCTCAGGGTTTCTCTCTAGCAGCTGGTTGCAAGCCAGAAAGGCCCCGCAGTGGGCAGGGCTGCCGCTGGGCAGGCGGAGCGAGCACTGTGGGACAGAGCATCCTCCCAGCTAAGTGGACACTGGAGACACTGGCAGATCTGGGCTCGGAGAGTGGGGCAGACCTGCAGGGGAAGACAGAGGCAAGCCGGAGGAGGTGAAGGGGAATGAGGAGGGAGAGAAGAAGTGCCCAGATCGGGTGAAGGCTTGGGGACAGGACACGGAGCAGCAAAGCAGGAGAGAGCATGGGCTCCAGGGACGGGAAACCAGGTTTCGAGCCCATGTTCTGCCTCCAACGAGCCAGGCAACCTCAACGAGGGGTTTGACCTCTCTGCACTTCAGTCTCCGTGTCTGGATGTTGGACCCCGAGGCCAGGCAGGCACTGGGTGCCTGGCACATCGCCCCCTCTCGGAAGATGGCAGCCTTGACTGCAACTGCAGTGGTCTGGTCAGTGTCACATGTAAGGCCTGTGGGAAGCCAAGCTTGGGGAGACCCTAGGAGACTTAGAATTCCAGCCCTTCTCTGAACAGATGAGGGGCAAGGCCCAAGCGAGGAAGGGAACCTGCTCACAATCCTACAGTCACTCCTTGTGGGTACCATTCAGTGAAGTCCAAACCTGAGCTCTGAAATTCCAATTCTTTTAAAAAACAGAATCAACGTTCTGGGGATCACAATCGCCTGAATTCATCCAGAGTCCTGCCCCGTCCCCACCCCTACACCACCCCAAAGAGCCAAGATTAAAAGGTTTGACTGTCAGCACAGCTGGGGTCCTCCTGTCCCTCCCCCAACTCCCATCAGGATCTGTCCATCGGGATAGATGTAATTCTGTTCAGGAACACTCCCACATCTCCCTGGGGCTCCAGCTATTAGCATGGCCCACCAGAGGCCAAACAGAATCCCAGAATGTCAGCCATGGAAGCGACTCAGCAATCCATTTCCTCTGCCCAGTGACTTTGATGGTGAGGAGACCAGGGCCCAGAGAGGTTAAGTGACTTGCCCAGGGTTGCACAGACACAAACAGAACCACAACCCTCCAATCCCTTAGCCTGTGGATCTCTGACTTAGCCTCAAGCCTTTAAGCATGAGTGACCATAAGGCTGAACACACCTGGGTGCTAAAGCATTTAGGTGCTCCAGCCAGAGGCGGACCACACCTGCAGCTGTTTCCTGAGCTATATCCAGCTCCCCATGTATCCACCCACAATCAGAAATGTGTACATCCACAGCTGGGCATGCTCAGATTCAAAAGGCCAGGTGGTCCATGCCCAAATCCAATAAGCAATAATAATAATCCAATAACCCTTGCAACCCGGATCTTGAGTGCCAGCACAGAGGTGTCAGGAAGTACCCGGGGACAGGGCCCCGTTGCAGGAGCCTGACCCACCCACCTGCCCCAGAGGGATGACAGAGGGATGGCCGCCCACGCCAGCCATAAAGCAGGAGGGGGGCACCAACTGTCTGAAGCACGACTCCCCCAATATTCCTAGTGGCCCTAGACAGGATTTTCTCCCCTTAACCCTAAATACAAATATAACCCGTTATTAGTAATACTGGCACACCTCGGGTATAGTGCAGGTTTGGTTCCAGACCACAGAAATAGAACAAATATCACAATAAAGGAAGTCAAACGAATTTTTTGGATTCCCAGTGCATATAAAAGTTATGTTTACACTGTATTGTGGTCTCCTAAGAGCGCAATGGCAATATGTCTAAAAAATGTTACATACTTCATTAAAAATATTTTATTGCTAAAAAATGTAAATCATCTGAGTTTTCAACAAGTTGTAACCTTTTTGCTGGGGGAGGGTCTCGCCTCAATGTTGATGGCTGCTGACAGATCAGTGTGGTGGGTGATCACGCTTCGATCGCTGGCGCAATTTCTTTTTTGTTGTTGTTGAGATTTTATTTATTTGAGAGAGAGAGAGAAAGAGTGGGGAAGCAGAGGGAGAGGGAGAAGCCAACTCCCTGCTAAGCAGGGAGCCCCACGTCGGACCCAATCCCAGGACCCTGAGATCGTGACCTGAGCTGAAGACAGACGTTTAACTGACTGAGCCATCCAGATGCCCCTGGGGCAATTTCTTAAAATAAGACAACAATCAAATTTGTCACATTGATGGACTGACACATCTTCCCCCAATGATTTCTCTGGAACATGCAACGCTGTTTGATAGCATGTTACCCACAAGAGAACAACCTTTGAAATTGGAGTCAATCCTCTCAAATCTGCCCCTTCTTTATCAACTCAGTTTCTGTACTATTTGAAATCCTTTGTTGTCATTTCAACAATCTACACACCATCTTCACCAGGAGTAGATTCCGTCTCAAGAAATCACTGACCGGGCGCCTGGGTGGCTCAGTGGGTTAAAGCCTCTGCATTCAGCTCAGGTCCTGATCCCAGGGTGCTGGGATCGAGCACCGCATTGGGCTCTCTGCTCTGCAGGGGGCCTGCTTTCTCCTCTCTCTTTCTCTGCCTGCCTCTCTGCCTACTTGTGATCTCTGTGTGTCAAATAAATAAAATCTTAAAAAAAAAAAAAAAGAAGAAACCACTGACCACTGATCACCATAACAAATAAAATAATAATGAAAAACTTGGAAATACTGTGAGAATTACCAAAATGTGACACAGAGACATGAGCAAATGCTTCTGGAAAAAAATGGTGCCGATAGCCTTGCTCCAGGCGGCGTTGCCACAAATCTTCAATTTGTTAAAAAAACAAACAAAAAAACACAGAATCTGCAAGTACAATAAGGCCAGCACATTAAATGAGGTATGCCTGTACAAAAAGCTTGGAAAATAAAGGAACACAAACCCCATTACAACTTCATTACAACTACCAGCAAGAAGCTGTAACAAATGGGAATCCGCTCTATTATTTTTCTGTCCAGTAAGCTTCAACTCTTCTTTAGGTTTCATTCCTTCATATGAACAGGAAGGGTAAGGGATAAGAGAACATACCGGCGCGGCAGTATGCCCACTTGACCTCTCAAAATGAAGCACACTGCCAATGATGATAAAAGCCAGTTTCTTTCTTTGTGCCTCAGTTTCCCCTCTGGGCCAGGGTAACCTCCCTCTACCCGCCATCGCCACAGGAAGATGGTGGCTTCCATACTTGGAGGGGATCCAGATGAGCTCTTGAGTTTCTTTCTGATGCTCTAGGCTCAACTGCAAAACGCTGAAAGCATGTGGCTTCTGCCAGCAGGCTGAGGAAGTCGATGGGCATCTGCTGGCAGGCGGACCTGCTGGGATCTCACAGGATGACCTGAAAATCCGGAGTCCAAGCTGCAGCCCAGGATAGTTTCAGAGTCCCGGAAGAAGCTCTAGCAAATCTGAGATCTACTTCAGGTTTTGCAGGTCACCTTCAGCTAGCTGTTGCCCCTCTCTGGGCCTGTTACCCGCACCCCTCCACCCCCACTCGGGGAATTTATTAAAATACAGATTCCTGGACCCCACATGGGACATGCAGATTCTGTACAGCTACAAAGAAACAGTCCCAACTTGCTAGCCCCAGGGTTTGCTTTGATCAGAGGGAATGGACCTTATCTAAAAATTTGATCCAAGATTAAAGAAAAAGTATAATTTCACATAATACCATATGTGGACCAAGAACAGGAGCCAGGGGCTCTGTACAGAGGTGGCCCACACCTTACCTGCTCTGCACAGGAGGGGAACTGAATGTGGGGACCACTGGCAAGCAGCTGGAGATGGGGGGAGAGAAGCAGGAGAAACACCGTTTCTTCGGGAATCAAAGGAAAACTATCGCAAGCAAGAAATCTCAGCTGGTGGGGTGTGGCCAAGACATTTCTAGAAACATGATAGCTGGCATTGATTTTGAAATTGGTCCCTGCTCAGAGCTGCAATGACCCCCTGCTGCTCCTCCCCTCCCCCCACCCCAGCCTTCATGAAATATCTGCTGCACACACCGACCTGTGCTTGAGCAGCTTCATGAGGGCAAAGGTGGAAGAGCTGTGCCCAGCGTGGGACAGAGAAGGTCAGGTAGGTAGCAACGGGATTGTCTAAGGCCACAGATCAGAGAGATGCAGGATGGGTGAAATCAAATGCCCTTTACCTAAATGCACCAGAAGATGGGATCCTCATCAGGGGTGTAGGGTAACATTTGCTGTACCAGTTAAGACTGGATTTGACTGCACGTTAAAAAACCCAGTGACCATGGCTTAACTAAAGGAAAGGCAGAGTGGGTGTGGTAGTCCTGCAATGTCCTTAATACCTCCAGATCCTTCTTTCCCCTCTACTATCCTTTGCACATGGCTTCCATTCTCAAGGTTTCTTCCTGTTGCAAAATAGTTTCTTCCTGATGGCTGGTGCTCCAGCCATCAGGTCTACAATTCTAGATGCGGAGAAGGAAGGAGGGGAAGCGTAAAAATGGCAGGTGCCCACTGTCTGATCCCTTTTTAAGAGCCTTCCCCAAAATCCGACCCAACAACTTCCACCGGCCACAGACTTAGTCACATGGTCATACCTAGCTACAAGACAGAGTGGAAAGTGTGACCTTCTAATGACACGGGGATACCCTGAGCAAAACTGGGGTTCTGTTACTAAACAAAGAATAGGCAACCAGCAGTCTCTGGCACAAATGGGTTTCACTTAAGAGTAAGCAAAATCCTGCTTTCCTCTGACTTCCACCTGTAGGCCTAATTCTGCTCCTTTTAACAATGTCTATAAACCATAAAGCCTGTTTTCTACACAACAGCCTCTCTGAACCCTCTCTTTTCGAGGTTAACCATCCCTGGGTCTTTCAACCACATCTCAGGACATAGGCCAAGCGAGGCTCCAAAGACTTCATTTTACTCCTACACAGACTCAGAGACACCTGCTGCGTGCCCCGGCCCCCTGCAACACACACACACAGCTACAGACAAAACGGACACTTGAGCTTACAGTCAGGGGGGACATGGAACCAACACTCCCTGGGGGCTGACTCAGAACACGGAGGAAGGACTCTAAGCAGGCAGAGCCGAGTCCTCCCTGGAGGAGTAATATTTCAACTGAGTGTGGATGAAGGAGAAGGAGTTGGCTGGGAAACGCCTGAGGGGACCAGTAGTTCTGGCGTAAGGAACAACGGGATGGAGACCCAGAGTCACCAGAAGGGAGAGGAAGAGAGGAGCATTAGCTGGTGAGAGTTGGGGGAAGGAACACAAACTGGGGGATGGCAAGAGTCTGGGACCCAGGAAGAAAGGGCTCCCAGTGAGGCGGACCCACGGGGCATAACATTTGGGAGGCTGTTCGGTCATGCTGCACCTGCTCGGGCCAACCTCACCTGCTCATCAGAGCACAAGGAAAACCAAGTTCCTTTGGCAAGGCTTTGTTGCCAGCAGTCATCACTGTTAGCTGCTGTTCTCTGGTCTGCTCTAGAACACTACGGCAGTACAAAGCAGGCGTCATGGTTGGTCAGCAATTTCCCAGCATCTACCTCTTCCCCCTTTTTGAAAATGATACAAAGGCCCCCATGCCTGCCCACCCCCTACCAGCCTTCTAATGCTTCTCTGCTTATCCTTTCTCAGGAGTGACAATGGCTGCTTTCGGGTCACTTTGGAGTTCTTGTGGGGCTGGGAGATCTGGATGCATGCAAAGCATCCTACTGCTGTCCTGTGGTGTCCTCACTTATCTTGGGCTGCCCTTTCTTTTTAACCATATTTGGTCTCTGAGTTGCCAAGAAGCCATGTAGAGAAAATCAGTTGTGGTTTAGGGTAAGCCCCAGCAAGGTGTAGACAGTAGCCAAACTTCTTCCTTCTTCCTCCAAATGTCCTGCTGACATCTCAGTCCAGAGCAGGACTGAAGAAAGCTCTCTCTGCAGCCTCCCATGGCACCATCCCCACAAACTCACCAGAGCCCACCCACCCCCTCACCAGGACCCTGTTCACCTGACACTGGGCCCTGGGCTCTTTCTGGGGGAAAGAGGAGAGAAACTGAAAGGAGAAGGGGAGAAACAGAGATATCTCCATAGAAAGACAGCAAGAAACCAGCAGCGGAACATGCTTGAACACAGACCAAGGAGACCAGGGAGAGAATATACACTGACCCCCACAGAGAGTGGATGCCCCAGTCATTTCCATCACGGGAGGGTAATCATACCTAAAAGTGGAGAAAAGTGTCAACACCAAGTTGCAAATATCACAGTCTATTTAATATATTTACATATAGCAAATTTAACACCCCAAGAATTACACTGTAATTTGCAATATTCCCAAGATAGCTCCCAGATTTATATTAATGCACATGAACTTGTAGCATACTTCAGCAGTGGGACATAAGTTTTTCTCTCAGTCCTGTCAAGGGCCCTGTGTGATGGGTGTGTAAACTTATTTGAGGAGAATGCCAAAATGCACTCAAGGCACTTTATTAATGGGGGGTTCTTTCTAAGTGTCTTGAGGTAAGACTACCCACTAGAGCAATGGTTCTTAATCAGGACTGATTTTGTGCCCCCTCCCACCAAGCCCTCGGAACATTTGGCAACATGTGGAGAGGTTTGTTTTGTTGTTGTTGTTTTGGGTTTTGTTTTGTTTTTTGTTTTGTTTTGTTTTTTGTTTTTGGAGTAGGGAGGGACAGAGGGAATCTTAAGCGGGCTCTATGCCCAGTGCAGAACCTGACATGGGGCTCAATCTTCCAACCCTGAGATCATGACCTGAGCCAAAATTAAGAGTTGGATCCTTAACTAACTGAGCTACCCAGGTGTCCCTGGAGACATGTTTGATGGTCATGACTATGGGGGTTGCTGTAGGCTTCTAGTGGGTAGAGACCAGGGATGTGCTAAATACCCCCTAAAATGCACAGGGGGACCTCCACAACAAAGAACTGCCAGCCCAAGATGTCATTAGTGCCAAGGATGAGAAATCCTGCCCTTGAGAAGTGCCCCTCTAGACCCTCTCTACCAAAACTTGAAACAAACCAGGACAAGAGTCACAGAAAAGAAAGAATTCTGGAGGTTGAGTCCCAGCACATTAGAGGGGCTTGGAAAAACCCTTTGGCTTCCCCAAGTCCCCCTTAACCAAGTGTAAAACCAAGTCCACACAAGTTCAGGGTGATAGAACAGTTATTCAACCACCTAGGCAAAAACAAACCAAAAACCTTCGAAGGAGGTTAAAAGAATACAGAGTCTCCAACAAAGAACTATCTGTGGTATGCAGTCAAAAATTATCAGACATGAAAAGAAACAGGAAAACATAACCCAAACTCAGCAGAGAGATTAAAATTAATTTTCAAAAGACCAAACAGAAGTTCTAGAACTGAAAAGTACAATAACTGAAATGAAAAATTCACTAGATGGTCTTCCAAGCAGGCTGGAATGGAAGAAGAAAGGATCTGACCTTGAAGTCAAACAATTACTCAATATGAAGAACAGGGAGACAAAAAAGACTGGAGAAAAGTGAATAGAGCCTCAAGGACCTATGGGACAATATCAAACTCTCTAAGATATGTGTAACTGAAGTCCAAGGAGGAAAAATTGCTGAGCGTGAGGCAGAAAATAAGCGTTAAGACATAATGATTGAGATTTCCCCAAGTCTGAAGATACGAATCCAAGGTTCCACAGAGAGAGGTGCTGGGATTGGAATCAAGTTCTCCTGCCTCAAAGGGTGGCCTATAACCCCTGCTACAAACCCCACAGGGGATAGCCAAGGTCCCACCCAAGCCCCAAATCCAGTGACCCGGTGAGCCTCTTGGTAAAGGAGGGGAAGCAGGGGGCTGGCCAGACCCACCGAGGACTCATAAGCAGTGACTGCCACCAGGGGAGCCGCAAAGCTGGTGAGAGATGGCCAGGCTAGGGTCAGAGGCCACAACTGTGCTTCAAAAGAGGCTATAGGACCCCCTAAGATCAGACTCCAGGGCTTCCAGAAAATGTTCTCATGTCTCAAAGCAGTGTCCTCTATCTTCTTGATGGAGAAGCTTGACAGCTCCTTACTGCTGCAACCTTTCAAGAAACGGGTTTGCTTTTTCCTGGGCAGAGTTCTCTGAACACCAACCCTCTTCCAAGGCTGGGACTCAGCAGCCTCCACCAAGAAGCCCACGGCAACCAGAAGCAAGAGGAGCTGGTGTCAGCCTCAGCTGAGGAGGAAACGTCCCCCATAGGGTGGCTGGACAAGCCCGAAATGTGCTCCCCACTTCCCACCTGAAATGCCACCATCGCCACCTTTTGAGTTCAGGCCGTGGTTACTGTGCGGAAGTTACTTGAGAGAAGGAACATAATGAGCCACCGTGAGGCAGCCTCACCTTACTGGAAACCTGGAGAGAGCCTGTCACCGGTCCTGCTCGTGTGCTGGATATGGCAGAGACTCCAGAAATACTCAGAGATGGGTGGGCCCTTAGCATTTCCTCTTTCTTCCCTCCTTCTCATTTAAAAAACTGCAGGACAAGGCAGTGGCTAAGAACCCAGCTTTGAAGCACAGGTGTGGGACCCTGGAAAATTACTTCGCCTCTTTGTGCCTTGATTTCCCCAACTGTGGAGTGGAGATGGAGTGGTCATTGTGGGGCAGGGCTCTCATCAGGATCCGGTGGGTTGGTGCATGGCACATGGTCTTTGTTATAGTGACTTGGGGCAAGTCCCTTCCTCTCTCTGGGTCTCAGCAAGATGGCAAGGAAGCTCAGGGCCAAACTGGGGTCCTGCCAGATTTGCTGGTATAATCATTTCCTCGGTTCCATTCACTGTTTCTGTTCTTTTAGCCTTGAATTAATGTTTCCAGGGTTTACAAGTCTTTTCCATCATTCTAGAATCAGAGTGAGTAAAATGTGGTGATAAATAGTCACAACCCAAAAAAAGACATTCTCTTCCCAGTTTAAATGGGGAGGGCTCTGTCACTTATGGAGAGAGTCCGACCCATCAGGAGTGGGCTGCAGCCCAGCCAAGACTTCCCACTCACAGGTGGGGGCTACCGCAGCCCTGACCTTGTCTGCAGCTCCCACCCAAAGCCCGGCCCCGCTGCCATGCTCTGGGGCTCAGGGTGCAACTAACTTCCCCCGGCTGTCAGGATCATGGGGATCCTCCCCTACCCACTCACTGCTAGCTTGTTGGAGTGGCGGTGCTGGCATCACCCCACAGATCACTCTTTGTCCATTCACTCATCATCTTGATTTATCTGCATTGGTGGGAGCTGCCCCTTGGTCTCCATCATCTTCTACCTGTATCTGCCTACCCCGAGAGCCGAGCCAAAGACAAAAAGTGGGTGGTGAAGCCTTGAGAAGCTGGGGCTGGGGCATTCTTGCGCGGGGAGCTGTTAAAGGTGGGGGTCCATGGAGCACCTATGGAGGCCCAGCTCAGAAACTGGGCACTTGTGTCAGGAGAAAGGACAAAGGAGGGATTCCTGGTGGCTGTTCAGGCAGAGTTGAACATTCTAAGACAGACAGGAGCTCCAACTTTTCTCCACACACAGAGGGAAAACACACACACAAGAAAACAAAAGCAAACCAAAGCTGAGGCCGGCAGGGCCATGCACCAAAGCCGTTTTATGAGCGACTTCTTTCTCCTCAGGCTGTGCCTGACAACGTGGCTTCTCCCTGTTTCGTGGTGCAGACCATGGGCCCCAGGAAATCTGGACTCCTTTTGCCCCAGTCCCTTCCAATTGATGTTGACAGGTTTACCACTTGCTTCCTGCTCTGCCAGGGCCACTCTGGAGAGAGGGTGACGCGGGAGGGACAGTTCTGGTCGCTCCTGCCAGAATGCCATCACAGACCAGAGACAGCCCCCAGTCTTGCCAGTAGCGACCCCCTCGCCTCCTGTCACTGGGGCAACTCAAAGGGCACCACCTCCATGAGGCCCCCGGGGCACACGGCTACAGGCATGCCTGGGACAGTCACCATAGCACCGGTTCAGAGAATTCATCAGGTCACTATAATAAGAGAGCACTCCAGCTTTAAACATCAAATTGCCAATGACTATTTCATGACAAGGGAAAGTCACGCATAATACAGTAAGTCAGTGGTTCTCAAACTCAGCCAGCATCAGAATCACCTGGGAGCCCTATTCAAATGGATACCAGGCCCCACCCCTCTGGGGTCTCCGGGGAGGGGCCAGGAACTTGCAAGAATTTCTAACAAGTTCCCAGGGGAGGCTGCCAGTCAAGGGTCACACTTTGATCACCACCACACTGTGATAAAAAAAAAGAAAATCTGAGCATATATACACATGGATTTATGAGTAAATACATGGTTAAGATGTTGATAGTAATTATTTTTGCATAATAAAATTGATTACAGGCTTCTTGTAATTCTGTTTTTTATGTTTCATCTTTCAAATTGTCTGCAATAAATATGGCTTCTTAAAACATAACTTAGGTTAACATTACCATTTTAGAACCTCCTTTGTGAGGCCTCCACATGCCTCCCCTGGTGAAAACGGACTCCCTCCTGTGTCCCACTACTGCTGGGGCCTCTGCTCAGCCCTTTATCCTTCTGCCTCATGTTTGTGTCCCCATCAATCGGCAGTATATGCCTTATATAAAAACTCTGAATCAGGTACCTCCATATCCGCTCCCCCCCAAGAGGCCCAGCACCGTGCCCTCCATCCATGTGAAGTGCATGGAAACTTAGCAGGCATGGGGTGCTGTGGATTGAACATGGGGGTCCCAGTCCAGCGGCCTGGCTTCTGCCTGGCTGCTGCTCGGACCCTCTGGTGAGCTCTGGGAATGTCCATCCTGCCCTACCAGCCACAAGATTGGCCCTCTAAGTAGCCAATATCATGGCACTCCCCCAAGAGGCAACACAGCAGCCACCCTTCCCCACCATCGGGCATTCTGGCTACCACAGTGATCACTGGTGGTGGCCGCAATGTCCAGAGAGTCCCTGCAGGTATGGCGACGTAACTTCTTCAGATGCAGAATCAGGGCTACCCAATTACACGATGCACATTCTGTTAACTCTGCCACTTGCCAGCTGAGTGACCTTGTACAAATAAACCTGGCATCTCTAAGTCCTGATTTACTCAATTGTCCAATAATGAGATCGCATTATAGACGAGACAGCCAAGACCTGACACTCATCCTGCCCCCTCTTTACACTCGCCTTTCCAGACATTACTAATCAATCACAGTATTCTGCTCTCCTTCATCAAGAAGCAGCCTCGGAATTTTTCTTAACACTATTTTCCAGGCATCATGCTCTAATCAAAGCAAACTAACATTCAAGATAAAAGCTAATTCCTGTTCCTGACCTACGTCATACTCTATTTCCCTGAAACCTAGAACATGGCTCAGCCTAGAGTGGCATACAGTGAGTGGGTCTTTGATAAACGAATTCACATGGATACATACCAGCTGTCACTGATTATCATGAAAGTGAAATCTTTGGTAGCCACCAACCACTATGTACCAACCCCAGGCCACCTACTTCCTCCTTCCCAGGATCCCTGGCCATTCAGTTGGTGCCCTCTGCTGTCCATCAGCCTGTACTGCAGGGACCTTCCATTCCCAGCCCTAAGGAACTGTGAGCATCAAGGATAAGAGTGCTATCACTAACAGGTCCAAACTTTCCCATCACAAAAACCTCCTGCCTGGCTTCAGATGCAATTAGGAACAAGCCCAGCCAGATACCTGTTGAATCACTTTTAGCTTTGTTTGGCCTCCTCCCCTCTGCCCTCTCCTCTGTGTGCCATCCGCAGAGCTTAAAGCCCAATTGTCTCACTTCTGGTAAGACTGACAGCAAGAAAGGAGGAGGGACTGACTCAGGGTCACATAACCAGTCAGACCATAACTCCGGTCCCCACATTCACAGACCCTGGCACTGTGACACACCGGGCTGCTTTCCTCTTCTCTAAAGAACAAGATAGGAAAGAAGTTGCCATGGGCTATAGAAGTATGGGGTTTCTCCAGGGCCTCAGCCACTTGGGAGAGCCATTCTTGAAGCAACCAGCTATGGAGCCGCAGTGAGATCATCCTGCCATCTCCTTACCATGACCTGCCTGATATGGCCTCCATCTATCTCTCCAAACTCCTCCCCAGCCCTGCCTCCCACTCACTCTGCTCCAGCTGCAGTGACCTCATTCCAACCTCAGGGCCTTTGCACTGGCTATGACTGTTTGTGGAACCCTTTGTCTCCAAATTTTCCCATGACTGATTCCATCCTATTGTTCTCAAATATCACTTCTGCTGGGAATACTTCCTCTACCACCTGAATGCAATCATGTGTAGGAGTTTGGGCTGCTATGACAAATTACCATCAACTGAGTGGCTTATAAACAACAAAGATTTATTTCTCACAGCTCTGGAGGCTAAAAGTTTGAGATCACGGTGTCAGCGTGGTCAGGTTCTTGAGGAAGGCCCTCTTCTAGGTTGCAAACTGCCTGCTTCTCACTGTGCCCTCGCATGGCAGGAGAGCAGGAGAGCTCTCTGGGGGCCCTTTCTTAAGGATCCTCATCCCACTCGTAAGGGCTCCACCCTCAGGATCGAATCACCTCCCAAATTCCCTACCCCCTAATACTAGCGCATGTGGGGTTAGGATTTCAGCACAGGAATTTCGGGACACACAAACATCCCATCTACAACATCCTGCCACACACCACCATGCTACATTGCCCTGTTTTCTTTGGAACATTTAAACCACCCTTCAACACATATTTATAGAGCAGCTCCTGGGCCCCAAGGCACTGCACTAAGGCTTATCTGTTCATTGTGTGTTGTTTTCCCAGATGTACACCCTGTGAAGACAAGGGCCTTGTCTGTGGACTCGCACCCAGCCCTAGAATGAGCACACAGGAGGCATGCAGTTCATGTATCTGTTGACAAACAAATAAATTAAGGGCCTTTAAGATGAGATGGGGGGGGGGGGGGGTTAGCGGGTTAAGCCTATGTCTTTGGCTCAGGTCATGATCTCAGGGTCCTAGGATCGAGCCCTGCACTGGGCTCTCTGCTCAGCAAGGGAGCCTGCTTTCCCCTCTCTCTCTGCCTGCCTTTCTGCCTACTTATGATCTCTGTCTAATAAATAAATAAAATCTTTTAAAAAATAAAATAAAATGAGACAGAAGTGTCCTGAATGGGGAATCAGGGTTTAGACTATGTGAGTTTGAGACCACCTCAGCTCAGGTGACCCTGAACCAGTAATGACCCATATGAGCCTAGCATTTTCTGACTCTGAAAGCCCCTCCCTGCCTGCAAAGTCCAAGGTCCTCTGACCAATAAGACCTTAGAGCTCACCCAGGATGCAGCTCTGTCCCTTAGATTTAGTGAAGGGAGAAATGTGGGCCCCTCCTTTCCCCCTTCCCTTTGGCTCCCTCCACTAGTTCCAGGCCCAAGCCCCTCTGAGAGGAGAGGGGTGAAGCCAAGGTGAGCCCGCAGTCCCACTCCCAAAGGACAGCAGCCCACACTCAGCATCCAGGATAATCATGGCCAGCTGCATTGCATCTCCGCCACAGGCTCCCTGACCCTGGGAAGCTGGAGAAGCTCAGCCGTTGCCCACATGTGGTTGTTTGATCAGGGAGTGGGGAGAGGAAGCTGGCAGCTCAGCTGCTGGGCCGTGGTGCCAGCTGGGGCCAGCCCTGCCTGAAGGCCTCATCTGAGGGCCCAGATGGACAAGCAGGGCCAGGCACAGTGAAGCGTGATGGAGCCGCTATCTCCCTCCTAGCCTGGGGATAGTGGAAGAGGGTCACAGGCCCCAGCTCAGAGTTGCAGGTGGCTGTAGGCCGTGGTAAGCAGATCTCGTCACAGCCAGAACAGTTTGGGGAAAGGTAGCTACTTGTCAATGGAACGAGCTAGGAGTGAGCTGCTGACAGATGTGGAGCCCATGTACCCTCGGGCTGAGGATTAGGAATAGGGACCAGGGCCCGTGGCCTGGAGGGGATTGAGGGAGCCTGGGTGGGGTATGACTAACAGGCCTGGGAGCCAGAGCCACAGCCAGGATTTGTCTATGGAAGAGGGGATGACAAGATGAACCAGGATGATCCTTGGCCATTCATGTCCTTCCCAGTGACACAGGCCATGCAGGGCATCAAGCTCCTAGATTCCCCCAGATAGAGATTGCTTTCAGACAGGAATCAAATTGGAAGGGCTCTGAGCCACTAATTCATACTAAGGTGTCAATGACTAACCATAGAATAATAACACAAGGCTTCAGGTGGAGACAGAGCTCCTTGGGTTCAGAACTTTCCAACACATTATTCCAAGAAAACCAGTCATAAGTGGAATGAATTTTAGTTTCATGTATGTGTGGGGGGAGAGAGAGAGAGAGAGAAAATATTGCCTGACATCTTTCAATTGTCTCAGGAGATCCTCACTTCAACATGTGCAAATCCAACTCAGAATCTTCCCTCCAACCAAGCCAGGTCCTCTCCTTGAGGCAGCACTGCCAGGTGTGCAGGCCGAAGCCTACCCCTCGGCCCCATCTCTGTCTGTCAACAACTCCCAGAGCTGTCATGTCCCAAACATCTATTGAGTCTGGCCACTTCTCTCCTGAAGGGTGGCAACGGTGGGTTGCCCACACAAGCCTGGCCCCGCCCAGAGTGCAAACAGAAGCCACTGGTCCCTGCCTCCATGTCCTGTTGCCAGCCCCGCAGGGTGTGGGGGCCACAGCCACCACCCTGCACATGACCTCTCTTCTGTCACCCTAAGGCCCGAGGTGTGTACACCAGCAGTGGAGTCTTCCCGTAAGGGATGGGTTTGAGGAGGAGGTCCCCACAGCCTTGGAATCAGGTTCTTGGCAGGGAGAACTGGGGGAGAGGCCCTGGGAGACCAGCACCCTGCGCCCACACACTCTTCCCCCTATCCGGAGAGGCACAGACTGAGGAGGGCAAGTGCAAAGCCCTTTAAACTGCAAAGCCCAGAGCGGCAGCTGGGGTGATCCTGGGCCCTCCTCTCCTCTGACCTCTCCTGCCAATCTCTTCTCCATCAGGCAGCCAAAGGGATCTTTAAAAAATCAATTGGATCACGTTACACATCCCTGCTTTAAATCTTTCAATGGCTTCCCGCTGCTCTCAGGATAAAAGCAAAACTTCTCAAGTGCTGTCTCTGAGGCCTCAGCGTCCAGGCCCTGCCAACCTCTCCACTCTGGCCTCTTATCACGCTCCCCTCATGCTCTACCCCAGCCCCGCTGGCCTTCCTCCAGACCCATACTGGCCACCAGTGTTACGGCCCCAGGTCTTGGCTGTTCCCTCTGCCGGCAGTGCTCTTCCCTTCCAGCTGGGCCTAACTCACTCCTCCACATCCTTCAGATCTCGGATCAAGTGTCACCTCCACATGCGGCCTTCAGGATGGCCCTGCCCACATCAGTCCTCGGGAGGCAGCTCTCGTAGCTCCAGGTCCCTCTGACCCTTGTAGCAACTTCATCCCATGAGCAACTTTGCTTATAGGATCATCTGATTAGCGTGTTCTCTCCCCCCGGTGGACCAAGGGCTCACGCAGTCAGAGGCCTATTTTTGTTTGCAGCCTGGCACCAAGAGTCACAGCTGGCATGTGCCGAAGGCTTACTGCGTACCAGACCCTGTGCTGAGGCTTTTGCGTACGTTATCCCACTGAAACCTCCTGACAGCCCTACAAGGCAGACACTGCTGTTACATCCATTTTGCAGATGAAGAAATGAAGGTTCATGAGGTTAAGAAACTGACCAAGGTCCTGTCTAGTCCACAGGAGGGCTGAGATCCAACCCAGGCAATGTCGTCCCAGGGTACATGGGCCACACCACACAGCCACCCCCCCTGCCTTTGACCGCATTGGCCTCTCCACGGCACACGCTCTGTGAATAGTTTTCATATGAACAGAAAGACGCACACACGCACACACCCGAAAGAGCACGCGCCAGGAGGAGAACACATGTGGTTTCTGGTTGGTGGGATTATAGATGTTTATTTTCATCTCTCACTTACTTGTATGTTCCAATTTTTCTATATGAAACCAGTATTTTGTTGATGCCTTTAAAATATGGAAGAAAACCTTAAAATCTCTTTAATCTTTTAAAAAAGAAAGAGGAACAGACCAAAATCAAGATGTCCAAAGAAACGGTACGCCGTTCCCTTCCATTCCACGCCAAGCCCTACCTTGGTAGAAGACACGAAGCATTTTTAAGATGAAATGGCCTCGTGACGTGCCCATAAAGACGTAGCTGCTGCCTTCAGACAGACCAGGGTTGGCATCGTGGCTCTTCTAGCGTGGCTTCAAGCCAGTTTCTTAACCTCTTTGACCCCAGTAACCTCGCAACCTCTGGCCTCCTCTGTGAACAGGGCACTACTGTCTGACGCTCTTTCCAGGACCGCTGTGAAGACTAGAGAGAACAGACAGAAGTGACTCGGGACGGGGCTTGGGGCGTAAGAGATGCGCAGTGAATGGTGGCCATCAGCCTTAGCCCAACTCTCATGGACAGACGGAGAGCAGCAAAGACACGTCCCATACCCCAAGCACCCACACCCAGAAGCAGCTACATCTAGTCACCCTTGTCAGCCACACGTCCGCCTGCTGGCCCCGGCTGCATCCCTCTCTGGGTCTCCCTGCTCAGCTGGCCAGTCGAAGACACTGGGCCACCTCAGGGGACCTCAAGGCAATTCACGGGTGGGGACCCCAGGACACAGGCCACCCAGATGGCCATTTTGATTCCTGCAGGGCCCCTCCACTGCCATGGGTGGAGGACACAACGCCCCCTACCACCACCACAGCCTTGCCACCCCTCAGTAGAACAGAAGGAACATTTTTGTCACCTAGGTGGAAACCCCAATTCAGCTTCTGGGGTTGCGGTTTGGAGATCATGTAGGGGGATTCTCTTGTGAGGCTTCGGGAAGAATTGGAAAGGGGGGGAGAGAGGTAGGAAGAGAGAGAGACAGGGATGGAGCATGAGCCGCCCAGAGGCCCCCGTGGCTCTGCTGGTATTTACGTTCTGCCACAGCCTTGAATACCATCGGGCTCGGAAGGAATTTCCAAGAAGATCGAAATTTGAGGAAATCAAAGTTTAATTAGTCGCAGCTGCTGTAATGTATTCCAGGTGATGGCTGCTATGGCCGGGCCCCCCTCTAGGCCCCCTGACGCCTCTCACCCTCCACGGGGGCAAGTAAACAGTGGGGTGTTTGCGGTGGGAGCCCTTCCCCCCCGGGTCAGCTGAGCAGGGGAGGGGAGGTGGGAAGGGCGCGTGCTGCCTCCTGTCACCTAGACTTTCTTCTGCAGGACAGAGGCGGTTTACACACCACAGGGGTCTTGTTCCCTCCTCTCTGCTCCCTGCTCAGTTCCCACTGGCGCTTTGCAAGTGACGGCAAAAGTCGCAAGGAATGCTACAGAGCACAGACGAAGAATTAGGAGTTAGGTCTCCCCTCCTATCCCTCCTCCCCTCCCACTCCTAGGTTACAGTGTGACCTTGGACAAGTCGTTCTACTGGGAGATTGCCAAAACATCCAGGAGTCGGGGGCGGGGGAGCTGGGTAGGAAATCCCAGCATGGTGCCCTGGCAGAATGTGGCTGAACATCTCTGAGTCTCGGCTGCCCCATCTATAAAATGGAATTAGGAACAGCACTAGTTCATAGGACTGTTGTTAAGAGTTAAGCAAAGTCACATGCATCCAAGTAACATATATAAAGGATGTTAGCACAGAGGTGACACATCACAAGAACTCAATTAATATGCCCAGCAGGCCTCAGTTTCCCTATCACCAAACCAAAACAGGTTCCAACAGTGGAATAGAGGAATAAGAACGTGAGCTCCTCAAAATAAAACCCAAGCCTACAGACATGTGAGGCTTCGTCCATCAGAACAGTGTTCTTCAAATGGGGGTCTGTTGAGGCTCCCAGAGGTGCTGACAGGTAGCACCAGGGATCCTGACATGGGGCCCAACTCCAGGGCAGGGGAGTGAGGAAACCGGAAGGGGGGTGGGCTCACCTTTCTCTGGGTTGATGCTGAGCTGCACAGTGGCACCATGTTACTGTGACCACTTACTGACACCAGCACCCCCTCCTCTCCGTCATACAGGAGGAGTATCTACATTCCCAGCTTGGGGGCTGATGACAAGTTGGTTCTGGGGACAAGGACAGGGCCTGGGGCTTGCCTTTGACCCCACTTTGCCCCCACCAAGCCCTGGGTTCGGGGACTTGAACGTTCTGAAATGTCAAAAGGGGCGGCCCCCAAGGACACAGACGGGCACCATGTCAGCGAGCTGGTCAGTGGGAAGCCTCCTGGGACACCACTCCAGCCCCGTTGGGCTCACGGGCACTGGGACATCCGCGGGTGTGAGCTCTGCTCTGCTCAGCTCCCTGGGCAGGGGCCAGGGGAGGGGCGGACTGTTCTCTCGCGGGGTGGGGTGGAGGCTGGCCTCAAATCCTCTCACATCCATATGGTCTCTCCAGGGCTTGCTCCTTGCCCTACTCGCCACCAACCTCTGATTTTTTCAGCCCTGAGAGTCATTTCTAGTCTAAGTTTTTGGAAATCCAAAGCCAAAATCTCTCTGCATTTCTGCTGTGTCACCCCTTCCCTGAGGCAATGAACAAAAATTCTAGCCAAATGCAGGGAAGGGTCAAGAGGTGAAAAGAAAGAAACTCCAGAAACCAAAACCTCTCAGTTAACTGTTCAAAACTGTCTCCTGCTTCGCAACAGAGGCGCTCGTATGTAGGTCCAAAAACACAGCCAGCCAGGCATGCCGAGGCAGCCATGTTGAGCCGAAACGCTTTCCTTGAACGTGAACGTGTTACTCCCGAGGGCTGTTATTTGTGCAGGGTGTCTCTTCCCCTTACCTTGCAGCCGTGACTAAAAGGTAAGAGGGAGAGCGTGGAGTAGTGTCTACCAACACTGGTCGGCCTGCTGCCACCCTTCCCGTTTGCTTCACTAGCGGACGGCCTCTCCCTCGGATACTGAAAACGCCAGCAGGTCACTTTTCTAGCCTCTCTTGCCGCTACACGTGGTCAGGTGACCCAATTCTAGCCAATGGGACCTGAGACACATTGGCCGAGGTGACTTCTGGAAAAGCAAAATGATAGGTGCAGTGAAAGCCTTCTTCCCGCCTATGGTGAATGCGCATGCGTAGGACCGCAGCTGTGGCGGCCATCTTGTGCAAGAAAGCCCACCTAAATTAAAAAGCGGTCCTTGAGGTTGGCCAAGGAACAATGGAACGCACCAAGGTCCGTGATGATGTCATTGCGCCTTATATAATCAACAATTGTAACAGACTTCCTGCTAAGTGAGCTAAGTACTGTCCTAATAGCTTGAAACCTCATTAAGGTTTGTTCAGTCTGTTGCCGCCAAAAGCAGCCCGATTATCCTTACAGAATGTTTTAGAATCCTTCCGGGTCTCTGTTAGGGCTATTTTGGTTGCACAGTCTTTGGTTCCTGTGGTCACAGGAATCCAGCTTCAATTTGCTTAGCCAAATAGGGTGATTTTTACAATTAATATACATGAATGTTTTGTGAAACTCACCAGCTCTTAGAACAGTTGGAACCGTCAGGATTTTCTCTCTGACTCCCTTATTGTGTCTCACCATTTTGAGGTAATAAATCCTTGGGTGTTTCTCACAAAAAAAGTCTGGTTGTCCAGAATTATTTTTTAATTTAATTTTTATTTGCCTTGAGAAAAAAAAAAGGTGGATACATTTCTGTAGCTTTGAAACTTTATATTACAGAAGGATTTTGTTTTATAACTGATTCATGTTGTCAGTAATTCACCTCTGCAGTCCTAAATGTGTCACCTCGGCCAATGTGTCAAGGATCTGGGAAACTACTTCCCTTTTTTTAATGTTCACCATTCTCTGGGTGCGTTGTGTATGGCTAACGGTGAGAAACCTTATTTTGATGATAACATGGCAGAAGGAGCTCCCTCATCAATGTCCGTGTGATCAAGACAGAGCTTCAGACACCAGTGGGGCTCATTTCCCTTGGGGGGACATCGTCTTCTGGTAAGTGGAAACTTTCTCTCCACAGAGAAACTGCTGGTTCGCTTTCCTAAAATGAGCTCAGTATTTGGTTCTAAATCCTCTGCCAGATGCCAACACAGGAAGAACTTACAATGTCCTGGGAACTTCATGAATCTATAAACACACTTTGAGTGTGTTGTCAGTAAAAAGTAAAAGTCATGCAATTTTTATGAAGTCTACCTTTCACATGTTTAGAAGCAAAAGAACAGTTTTTGAAAAATAGCAATTTGAGGGGCACCTTGGTGTCTCAGTCAGTTAAGCATCTGACTTTTGAATTCAGCTCAGGTCTTGTCTTATGGTTGTGAGTTCAAGCCCCATGCTGGGCTCTGCACTAGGCAGGGAGCCTACTTAAAAATATATATATGGAAATTTGATAGGAATAGCACAATCTGGGATGCCTGGGTGGCTCAGTTGTTAAGCGTCTGCCTTTGGCTCAGGTCATAATCCCAGGGTCCTGGGATCAAGCCCTACTTCAGGCTGTCTGCTCAGCAGGGAGCTTGCTTCTCCCTCTCCCTCTGCCTGCCTTTCTGCCTACTTGTGATCTCTGTCAAATAAATAAATAAAATCTTAAAAAAAAAAAAAAAAAGAATGGCACAATCTGATGTGAAATGTGAAATAGAATTTAGGTTGCTATGAGTGGATGTCCTCCAGGCCACACACGGACTGTTTGGGGATATGTGTGTTTAGAAAGCTTGTCTGGTGATTCTGTGGCAGAAGGAGCCACTGCACAGGATATGAGATCTTTGGAGACTTGGCCCATGTCTTATGTGTCATCAAGTCCTTGCCTCTAGCATATACACAACTGGGCACATAGTAGGTGCTTAATAAATTGGTCCCCTGAACCAATGAGCGAGGAAGAGGAAAAATGGAAGTGCAGAAGGTAAGAAAGGTTTTTTGTCTTTTTTTTTTTTTAAGATTTTATTCATTTGTTTGAGAGAGAGAGAATCAGGTTCCCTCCAAGCAGAGAGCCCGAAGGGGGGCTCGATCCCAGAACCCCAGGATCATGACCTGAGCCAAAGACAGACGTTTAACTGACTGAGCCACCCAGGTGCCCAAGAAAGCTTTTTATGTAGGATGTTTCCCAGCCATAAAATACTGAGAAGCTGCTTCTTCTTTGGGCACCTATCCCTCAAGGTGGGTTGGGGACAAGAACGTGGTGGTGTGGTAGACAGGAGTTCATTGGGAGCTGAGGCCCCACACAGGGTGCTGACCTGAAGCCAGGGTTTGGCCCAGACAGAGAAGCTTCTCGGAACCCCCCTGCCAGTGGGGAGGCTCAGCCGCCCCTGCACCAGGCCCCAAGGAGAAAACGCATTTGTTTACTTGACCTGAATGACATGTTCATTGATTTTTCTGGAGCAGTTCATTCATAAAGGCAAATTGAGCCCCACTCCTGGGGATGCCAACGGCCTTTTAACAAGCTCCCCGAGGGATGACTTCTGAAAATGAGTCGCTGATGAGCCAGAAATGGAGTTTGCCTGCCTAGCCTGGCCCTGCTGGCCCATGGCTGTGAGCCGCTGGGCAGGGGTGCCATCTTGTGACTCGGGGACTCTTGGCCTGGCACAGGAGGCCGGGCCCAGCGGACAAGGCCCAGCGGACCAGGGCAGAGATAGAACACTCCTGGCTGCTTCACACTAGAGAGCATCTGGACAACCAGGACAAAAGCAATTTGTTGCTCACGTGTCCTGGCTCAATCTTCCCCTGCAGTTTGCTCGAGTGGATGAAGATAGTGTGGGAAACGGACTGAGGGAGTTGCTTGAATAGAAAGGCCGTATTTTCTTTCTCTTTGGTCCCAACAAGTTCGGTTCTTGCCAGCACCAGTTACTCTCAGAGAATGTTGTCACTCCTTCGGTTCAGTCCTCTCACTGGACCATTCAGTCAACAGAGGCCTGGTGAGAAGTGACCTGCCTGAGGCCAGACAGCCTGAGGTTTGGGTTTTTTATAGGATTTACAGTTCATAGGCACACATACATCTTTGATCACACTCAGTCCTTCCATTGGTGTTGGTGCCCATCATTTTAACTGATTGTAACATTATCCTTGTCCCTTTACCCCCTCACATTCTATTTGAGGAGGTATTTTATCTTTGTTCATTTGACCAGATGACACTGTTATGGCTAGTCTTCAGATGGCATCTGAGATCTACCATTCTAGAGAATTCTTGCTGCTTTGACTTTCATCGTGCATTTCTCCCTTCGCCTCTTCCTTTTTCTCCCTCAGTCCCTACTTTCTCCCCACTTTTTCTTCTCCCTCGCCTTCTGTCCTTTTTTTCTTAAGGGGTGGCCCAAGAAATGTGAGTTCTAATTCCTATCCTGCTTCCATTTGGTGGCTGATCTGGAACAAGTCCCTTCTCTCCGGCCTTCAGTTTCTCCATCTGGAAAAGAAGGGGTTGGTCTTCAGTTCTTTGAAATTGCTTCCATTCAGAGAGCCTGATAGGGCTACAAGTTTCTCCTACCCTGTTGACTCACCCCTGAAGCAAAAGCATCTTTCCCTTTCTGATCTGCTGACTGAGGTCTTAAGCAGAAATTGGGGTGCATTGGTTAGAAGTCATACTGATGGGGACAGCCTACCACTCATCCCCACTGGAGAGGCCACCTCCATATCTCACTCATGATTTTCCCTGTGATGAATTAGCAGTGCATTCCCACTGGTGAAACGGACACTTCCATGCACTCTCATTTGGGATGATGGGCCATCTCACTTTGTTCTCTGTTTATTGTGTGTGACATGGCTGTCACTATTGATTCGGCATTATTGAGAGAGAAGCTTCTTATTTCCTCTCAGGGACTTTGCTGGCAATTAAGATGAGTAGCCAGCAGGTGAGCAATGGAAACTTGGTAATGGTCTAAACCTTTTATACTCCATTATTCCTTTGAAAAAAAAATTGTTCTTAAAATTATTACACAAATAGTAAAATAATTCTACAAGGTCAAGATCTTTAAGGAAATCAGCTCATAAACATAATATGGTACCTTTCTCAAAACACCCCCCCCTCTGCACATCTGAAATCTGGTGTGATCTGCAGATTTGTCAAAACACTTCTTTCCACTTCCTCTTGAATGGCTTTTAAGAAGAAAGCATTCCCAAGGTGTTGTTTCTGTTCTAGGATTTGAGGACTTTAAGAAGTGGGTGTTTAAAAAGACCTTGTCTTTGTTCTAATAAAAGGGATATGATTACCTGCATTTGACTAATCACAAAACAGGTATTGATCTTGATATAAAGGTCAGATGGCTGTAAAGTGTTGTGTCCATTTTCTATTGAGGCTGGGACAGATGACCACAAATTTAATGGCCTAAACAATTCAAATTTATTATGTTACAGTTCTGAGGGTCAGAAGTCTCTCCGGACTGAAAAATCAAGGTGTTGGCAGGGCTGTGTTCCTGCTGAGGGCTCTAGGGGAGAACCTGTTCTTTGCCTTTTCCAGCTTCCAGAGGCTGCCCCCTCCTCCCTTGCTTCAGAACTCTTTTCCATCTCCAAAGCCAGCAACCACATCGTTCTGACCTCTGCTTCTGGATTCACTTCTCTAATCAGACTCTCCTGCCTCCATCTTTCCCTTAGAACACCTTTGTTGTTGCATGAGGTGTACCCAGACAATCTAGGATACCCTGTCCATCTAAAGATATTTAAATTAATAATTTAATTTAAATTTAATTTAAATTTAAAGAACCTGAGTGGCTCAGTTGGTTAAGCCTCTGCCTTCAGCTCAGGTCATGATCTTCCAGAGTCCTGGGATTGAGCCCCGCATCAGGCTCCCTGCTCAACAGGAAGCCTGCTTCTCTCTCTCCCACTCCCCCTGCTTGTCTTCCCTCTCTCACTGTGTCTCTCTCTGTCAAATAAGTAAGTAAAATCTTCTAAAAAATTAACAATTTAAATAGTTTGTTTTAGTGAAATAATTTTAATCATCAAATTAATAATTATTTGCTATTTAAATGAGTGCTTTAATTAGTCTGCAGAGTCCTTCCTGCCATGTAAGAGAATATCACAATCATAGATGATGGGACTAGAACATGAGCATCTTTGGAGGGGAGCCATTATTCTGCTCACCTGCAGGTATCTTTAGACTCCAGAAAAACCAGTATGATAGCTACAAAAGTAGCCTTCGATTTTCCTCGTCTCTATATTCACACCCCTTCTCAATACGACTTTACAGCTCCTTCCATCAAGAGGCTGTGTCTGGGGACGCCTGGGTGGCTCAGTTGGTTGAGCAGCTGCCTTCAGCTCAGGACTTGATCCCAGGACTTGATCCCAGCGTCCTGGGATCAAGTCCCGCATCAGGCTCCTTTCTCCGCAGGGAGCCTGCTTCTCCCTCTGACTCTGCCTGCCACTCTGTCTGCCTGTGCTCGCTCTCTCTCTCTCTGACAAATAAAAAAAAAAAAAAAAAAAAGAGGCTGTGCCTGTCTCTCTCCTTTCTGAATTTGGGCTTGGTCATGTGACTTTCTTTGGTCAATGGGACATTGGCAAATGCCTTAGGGATTGCCTTCCCTTGCTACTCTTGGGACCCTGTGACCAGCCTATGTTGGTCACAAAAACCCATGGTAACACAGAAACCTATGTTAACAAGCCCTATGTAGCTGCTGGATGATGGGGCATCAGCCCAGGCAACAGCCAACCACACACCAGATTAGTGAGTGAGACTACTGTCCATCAGTTGACTATGAACACATGAACTCAGCTGAGACCAACAGAAGAACAGCCCAGCTATTCCCAGTTCAAATTGCTCAACCGTAGACTCCTGCGCAAGCACATGTGTTTTAAGCCATGACCTTTTAGCGTGACTTGTTATGCGATACACAGCAAATGCTAACAGATCCAACTAGTGACCCACTTCTGTCCAATCACATAAAGACTTCTCAGTTATGACATTCAACCTCAAACACTTCTCTTGGTTCTGTTGGATAATTCAGGTTGAATTCTTGTGGACCGAAATCTGTATCCTACCATTATCACAGAGAGGCAGATGCTTTCCCACTAACTGGCAAAATATAACAGAATTACTTCCTAAACAAAGGTTTAACGAAGTTGTATGAAGCATTTCAAGTCTTGTTTCTCTTTTTGGACTCAGTTTCCTTGAAGGCAGAAACAATGGCCTGTGCCTCAGGTCTGTCTCACAGGACAGGACATAGATGGCACAGAGCTTAAGAGCACAGGTTCTGGAGTCAGACCTGAGTTCAAATCCTGATTTTACCTGCTAATTACAGGAACTTTGGCAAGTTGCTTAAACTCCCTGTGACTCATTTTTCTCACTTGTAGAAAATAGGGATAATGGAAATGCCTAGCACACAGGATCGTTCCGAGAGTTAAGTTATATCCAACCATAACAGCAATAATGTGGAAGCACTTAGAGGAATGTCAGGAACAAGAATTCAGAAGTATTAGTGAATGTTATTACACAGAACAGGGACTCAATAAAGACTTGGCCATTTGACTTGAGTCAAATCTGAGGGATTTGGCTCTGGAAGAGCCAAGAATCAAAACTTCCAGGACCCAAATTTAGATGAACTGCACTTCTCTGGAGAAGCTTGTGGAAGCCTGAGACATTATGGGTCCAAGAAATGTAAGTTCTCCTCATTCAGAAGTTTACGTCCATACTAACTCTTGATGCTAGACTCCTGAGTAGATCTTGATTCACGGTCACACCAGAGAGAATGAAGCCCTTGGGACCTTCATGGTTCAGTCCTGCTCCAGTAGTAACTAGTCTCTAAAGATGTCTTCTCCCCAAACCAATGAGCCATACCTCCCAGGAATCTATACACCAGAGTGACGCCATGTAATTTCCAAGTCTATGTCATGTAACTTCCAAAGCTTCAGCCTGAGCCTCTTAGGATGCTCAGCCCTGGATGAGGGCTGATCTCATGTAAGAAATCCTGCTAGCTTGAGTCCACTGTGCTGTAAGAATTAATCACATGGAGATGCCATGCAGTAAGAGAGATGCCTGAGCAGCTTCCGACTCTTGTAGCCATCCAGCTGAGACAGCAACCTCACGAGTAAAGAAGCCATCCTTGTTGCCCAGGTGAGCATCACTGCCATCTGACTGTAACCCCAGGGGACACCTCAAGCCAGAACCACTTGGTGGAACCCTGTCAAATCCACAGAACCATGAGAGATAATAGCAAATGGTTTAAGCCACTAGGTTTCAAGGTGGTTTGTTATATAGTAGTAGGTAACTGGAAAATCTCCCAAAACCTACCATGAGTTCATTCCATCAACCATTTTTTTAAATTATTGACTCAATCTATAAACTTTAGAAATAAGTAAGTCAAAGTCCAGTATTGGGCCCTGTGGCAAGTTCACATTCAAGTAACATTTGGGAAACTGTGGCTTCGGACGAGGCGCTTCTACATGTGTTATTTAAACTTAAAGTTACAAATTTGGACTCTGTTATTAAACCGCTTGGATTCAAGTTCTGGCTTCACTACTTACTAGATGATGACTTTAGACAATTAGCTTAATCTCTGCTTGCCTCAATTCCTTCATCTATAAACTATGGACAGTGATAACACCAACCTCATAGAGTTGTGAGGATTAAATGAAACAACTCTCAAAATGCTATGTGCCTAGTCACAGAGTAAGCATTCAGCAACTGGAAAATACTATTAGAATTATTAATGTAATTACAACCAGCTTCTGCCTTTGAGGAACTTAGGGCAGAGTCAAGACATGGGCAAAATAACATTTCAAAAATAAAGCAAGAATTTGTAAGTAGGTTTTTTTTTTTTTAAGATTTTATTTATTTATTTATTTATTCATGAGAGAGGGGGCGGGTGGGGACAGAGGGAGAAGCAGACTCCCCGCTGAGCAGGGAGTCTGATGACCTGAACTGAAGGCAGACACTTCACCGACTGAGCCACCCAGGGGCCCCTCCATAAGTGTTTTGAGTGAATGAGTGACTTAACAGCCAGATAAAAAGTATCCCAATAATGAGAGAGGGGAAATAAAGTGTGTGTGCTCCAAGGTGGGAGAATTACTTCTGGCTGATCTGCTCTGGGAAGGCTTCCTGGAGGTGGTGGCTTTAGAGTTAGCTAGTTCCCAATAGAGAGGACTCCAGTATCGGTGATGGGGTAGTATCCCTTCCAAGTGGTGGGAACTCCTGTGCAAATCCAGGCCACCCAGCAGCCAGCACATTGACTGACTCAGTTGGAACATGGAGGGTGGGAGAAGAGACAAAGGTAGGTTGGGACCAGATCATGACCTGACAATTTGCTGTGTTTCTTTACTCATTGGAGCCTCCAAAGAGCCAAGCATGTCATTCAGAGAGGCCGTCCAAAGCAGCCCCTCATGTAGACAAGGGAACAGCAGGAATCAGGACCTGGCTCCCCCAAGCCTGACTCAATACCCAGAGAATCACAGGGTTCCCAGCCAGCCAGAGGCCTCTTTCCTTTCTGTTCCAAGCTCATGGAACCCTGAGGAGCGTGCACTGAGTGCAGGGGATGCTGCATGTCTGATCTAGACCCCAGGGCCCCTGATCCTCATTCCCGGCCTTCCTCAGCACCTATCACTTGTCTCCCTCTAGAACCACTTTTGAAGTCTAGCCATTGTTCCTCAATACCCTCCTCTACCCCTAGACACTACAGTGGCACAAGGCGGGCCATCCTGCTTAAAAGGGACATCGTCCCTACCTCCTGGGGCTTCAGGAAGAAAGAGAAGGCACAGTCCCTCTTAGTGAGGTGTAGCCCTCTTCTCTGGCTTTCTTGACTCAGACAGCCCTGGGTTTGGATCATTCTGGTCCCGGCTCCCCCACCTTCCAGCTGTGATTCTGAGCAAATCAACCCAGTTTCTCTAGGTTTCAGCTTCCCAATCGGAAGAAGGTGGGAGCACAGCCTGCCTAATTGTTCTGTGGGGACTGAATGGGAAAATAAAGGGAAAAGGCTGGGACATAATAAATGCACAATGAACACCAAGGGTTATGACAGTCAGTGTGGTTCTGATTCCTGACGCTCCGCTTCGGAGCCCCTGCCTCACACCTGGAAGCCAGCGTCCTGCTGTCCTGCCCGCGGAGCCCTGAGCGCATCCTTCCTCGTCTCCCTGCCCTGCCTCGCCAGCTCACGGCTTTGGGGGCTGCCTGGTCAGGAGGCCCACTTCTTGCCTGCTGCCAGAGGGGCCTTGAGTGTTGAAATCCTTCCATTCCACGAGGCCAGAAACTTGATTATGTTATTAATTAAAGCAAGATGCCAGGCCTGGGAGATTTATTTTCTTTTCCATATCTGTGGCCATAAATGCCACTCAGGGAGCTCAAAGGCCCATGTCAGCCTGAATCGGGCCCCTGAACAGACGTTTTGTTCCCAGTTCAGTCTCCTCGGCCCCTCCTCCTCGGTGCCAGGAAGGAAGTGTGTGTTGTGATACCCGCCCCTCACCCCGATTTCCCTTGCTCCATCTGCATGAGGCAGAAAGAGGGGGAAATACCTGGGCAGTGTGGCATGGGGAGGGAATTTTCCAAGAAATTTGTTTTAAGTTTCTGCCTCATCATTATAAGACTTGCACGTTTCTATTTTTAGCTGCACAAACGAGCCAGGCCCACATTCCCCTCATCTCCCCTGCCCCAACCTTTGTTTATACAAAGCACATGCTGAAATCATTATTTTAAAACCTCCAAACCCATAATTGCTCAGGTAGGTGAAGAATGCAGTCTTTATGGATGGCGCTTACAGAGGGGGCCAGAGTGTTCCTGGGGACTATGGCTTCTTCGTATTTGCATCCGCCTGCACCTACCCTGCACCAAACCCCAGAAGGCCCAGAAAAATCCAAGTAACTTACAGCCAGAACAGGCGCCATTGATAAGAGTCCAAGCACCATACACTTGAGTTCTAGAACTAGAACACAGATGAGACATGTCCCATTGGTCATAGATTAACCTGTCGCTGCTGGGATTCGACCACAGGTGTCCCGACCTCCAAGTGTGGCACATCTACTCCACTATGGAAATCGGTCCTGAGTCCCAATCCTACCTCACCAGTTATTAGCTGTTAAGGCCTTGAGCAAGTTACCAAACTCCTCTGTACCTCAGTTTCTTTATCTGTAAGGGTGTGGGGGTGGTAACAAAATTGCCCACAGCATAAGATTGGTGTAAGGACTCCACGAGCGCCTGGAAGAAAGTAAGCTCTATATTTTTTTTGTTCTGGTTTCCCCAGAGAGCACAGCCAACCCGCTAGCTACTGGACATCAGGTTTTACTGTCTCCGGTCCCTTCACTCTCCGTGCAGTGTGGACCACAGTGTATTTCTCGGAACTCGACCCATTGAGGAGGATTTCCGTCCAGCATCGTCTTCCAGAGCCACCACTAAGCAAGGTGGTGACAGTCTGTTTTTGGAGAGACCATATATTGCTTCAGCTCCCCTATGAACCGGGCCGAGTTCTTCCTTCACTTGATCCTAAACATCGCCTCCTGAGGCCACACGTGTGAGCTGAGAAAGAGGTGTCAATTTGAAAAAGGTCATTACAAGGATGTCTGCCTCATTACCTGTCATGTCGTTAATTTGTGCCTCTGGGACCTGCGTGAGCCTGGCCCCAAATAAACCACTTCCAATGCTTTCAATGACTTTGAAGTATTATAACTAACACTTGGACTTGGCACCTCTGACAACACACAGCTCACAATGGACAGGCGGCCTTGGTCTTGAGTTACTTGTATCCTATGTTCAAACATTCAGTCTCTCCTAGGGCTTAGTTTCATGCCAGGAGCTGCTTCTCAAATGGAGAGTAGCTATCTGCCTGGCTTTGACACAGAATCCCTGGAGTCTGCACTCTGACTCTCCAGCTGGGACTGACCAGACACTCTGTAGAATCCTCTTCTACTCCAGGTATCTCTAGCACCTTCGAAACGGTTGGATTGTACGGCGTAAGGGGCAGAGCAGCTGAAACCTAGAGCTGCATGATGGCTCACAGAGGCACTAAGCATTTTTGCCTCTATGGGCTCTTTCTTTCATCACAAAATACACATATATATTTATATATTATAGTTTATATATATAATTATTTAATTATATGTATAATTTAATAATTAAATATATATAATTAAAATAATTATATATAATTAAATTTTATATATATATCTCCCTTCTTTTTACTACATCCGCATCTTTGGGGCAAATACCCAGTAGTGCAATTGCAGGGTCATAGAGTAGCTCTATTTTTAATTTCTTTTTTTTTTTTAAGATTATTTATTTATTTATTTGACAGAGAGAGAGAGACAGCAAGGGAGCACAAGCAGGGGAGTGGGAGAGGGAGAAACAGGCTTCCTGCCAAGCAGGGAGCCCAATGCAGGGCTCAGTCCCAGGACCCCGTGATCGTGACCTGAGCAGAAGGCAGACGCTTAACAGACTGAGTGACCCAGGTGCCCCTATTTTTAATTTCTTAAGGAATCTCCACACTGTTTTTCAAAGTGGCTTCACCAACTTGTATTCCCACCAACGGTGTAAGAGGTTTCCCCTTTCTCCACGTCCTCTCCAACACTTGTTGTTTCTTGTCTTGTTAATTTTGGCCATTCTAATTGGTATAAGGTCGTATCTCAATGTGGTTTTAATTTGAAGCTCCCTGATGGCTAATGGTGGTGGGTATTAAGGAGGGGACGTATGGCATGGAGCACTGGGTGTGGTCCATAAACAATGAATCTTGGAACACTGAAGAAATAAAATTTTCAAAAATAGAAATTATATTTTATGACTCCATTGGTAGGAAAATGGATATAATCTAAGAGTCATTATTACTATATTTATTTTTTCTTTTGATTTTAACATAAAGTAAAATTAAGATATTTTTGTGAACCCTCCAAGTACTGCGGGCTGTAGGCACCGTGCCTGATGGATAAGCTGGCCCGGCTCATGCCTCAGTCTGGACCCGCTGTGGAACACTCGCTTGCTTTGGATCCGCTCAAAGCTGGCAGCCTCCTGCGCCATCTAATAAGGGAACCGGAGCATCATCAGCAAGGGTGATAAACACTGCCTCCGAAGTGCAAAGGACTCCACCAAGCGTTAGGTCTGTTTCCATGGTAAGGTGTCTAAGGTACAACAGTTTGTCCTTTACTTTGGATGGAGCCGCGCTCCCCAGAACCCCGTATCTCTGCCAATTTCACCTGCAAACACCTTGGTTTGGGACTTGCAGCCTCCAGAACTGCGAAGCAATGAATTTCTTGTGCTGAAGCCAGCCAGCCCGCGTGGCACTCAACTGCAGCAGCTCCAGGACCCACGCTCGGGCCCACGCTCTCATCCTCTTGGCCATGCTCTCCTTCGCTAGTCTCCCCCAGACCCGCAGTCTCAAATACCATCTGTGGGCTAATAACTCCCAGTGTCTCGGGTCTTGACCTTCTCTCTGCAGTTCAGACACTCCTGTGCGGTGGTCTTGGCGGCTCCATCTGAGCTGTTACAGGGTCTCCAACGTCTGACGTTCAATAAGGAGCTCTTGATTTTCCCACCCAGATCTGTTCCCCTTATTGCTCTATCTCAGTCCATGGCGACTCCAGCCTCGCAGTGGCTCAAGTCAAGGCTTGGAAGTTACCTCCAATTCTGGTCCTTGCCTCAGCCTCCACACCTAATCCCTCCACAACTCTCTTGACATTACGTCCAGCATCTAAGTGACGTCTGTCTACCTCTCCTTTCCCCCTGCCATGCCCTGGGCTCTGGTCCCGCCCACTGCAGCCTCTCACCTGGACCCTGCAACCCTTTCACAACTGGCCTCAGTTTCCCCTGCCCCTTCACACCACAAACAATCCATTTCCACCCAGCAGACAGAGTGTTGGGTTTTTTAAATATATGTATTTTTAAAGATTTTATTTATTTGACAAAGAGAGAGAGGTTACAAGTAGTCAGAGAGGCAGGCAGAGAGAGGGGGGGAAGCAGGCTCCCTGCTGAGCAGAGAGCCCGATGCAGGACTCAATCGCAGGACCCTGAGATCACAACCTGAGCTGAAGGCAGAGGATTGACCCACTGAGCCACCCAGATGCCCCTAAATATATTTTTAAAATATAAATCAAACCATGTTCAAGCCTGCAGTGGCTTCCCATGTTACAAACACCCAGACCCCATGTTTCTAAGTCATCTACCTTCCCCAGCCTCTCTGACCTCACTCCCCTCATGCTATTTTGGGTGCCCTCACTACACCCCAGGCTCATTGGTATTTTCTTTTTTCTGTTACTTGAGCACTTCAATTCCTTTCCTGCCTCAGGGCCTTGGCATGTGCTTAGAGAACACCTTCCTTTGGCACTTCGTGTGGCTGCCTCCTCAGCCTTCTAGTTCCAATCCTTCTCATTCAGCGTCCCCGCAGAGGGCACTTCCAGACACACACGCCTCTCTGTCGAACACCCTAATACCTGTCTGTACACCTCACAGCACTGTGTCCTCACTGGAATGAACTTGATTATGTATTTCTGTGTCAATTATCCCCCCCTAAACCACACACATGTACATGCACATGTGTGCACGCACGTGCGCAAATCTGAACTCCATGAAGGCAGGGACCTTGTCCCTCTCGTTTACTGTTATTCATCTGGTACCTAGCATGTGTTCCAAGAAACGTACATAGAGTAAATGAATAAAGAATGAAGATCCTCAAACCAGGGCACTGACATGCAGGGACAGCCCAACTCCAAGTCAGTCAACGCTCAGTTCAAGACTAGATTCCCCCACCCCGTAGCTGTCCAGACTTTAGCACATCCACAAAAGGAGGGTGTTTGTTAAGTTCATGTAACCCCCGCTTTCTATGCCTCTCTCTCTCTCTTTCTCTCTACCTCAGTAGAGGAACTAATTTAAAAAGGTGATATCTTCCCTCTCCAGAGTTGTGATTCATGACCCGTGTACTGGGAAAGTGACTTCGACCTAGACCAGCCACTGCAGAGACAGGGCAAGTCTTGGGGTTGAGCAGACAGATCCCAAGTACAGAAGCCAGGTGGGGGAGACAGTGGACACGTAGGTGGGTAGAGAAGAAGAGGAGGCCTTGCAGCTTCATATGCATAACCTTCAAAATAGTTGCAAAGGTTGCAATTTTTGCTCCTTGGTTCATATTTCCCTCCTCCATTAGATTATAAACTCTAGGAGGGCAGGTGCCATAAATGATTTGCTCACCGGGGTATCCCCTATGTCAATGGTGCTCAAACTTTTCAGTCTCCCCTTTCTACTCTTAAAAAATTATTGAGGACCCCAGGAGCTTTTGTTTATCATGGTTATAGCTATAGATCAGAGGTTTTCCATGGAGGACGATTTGGCTACATCCAGAGACAGTTTTCATTGTCACAACTTGTGGGAAGGGGAAGGAGTGATACTGGTGTCCTGTGGGTAAAGGCCAGAGATGCTGCTAAAATCCAATACAGTACAGGTCAGCCCCCATGACAAAGAATTTTCAGCCTAAAATGCCAGTAGTACCAAAGTTGAGAAATCTTGCTATAGATCTTACCATATTAGAAAATAAAACTGAGAGAATCTGAAGTATTTATTAATTCATTCAAAATAATAATAAACCCATCACATGTTACCATAAATGCATTTTTAAACAACTACATTTTTCAAATAGAATATTAGTGTGAAGAATGCATTGCATTATTTTGTAAATTTCTTTATTGTCTGGCCTAATAGAAGACAGCTGAATTTCCATATATGTTTCTGCATTCAGTCTGTTCCAATCTGCTGCTATCATTGAAGTGCATGAAGAAAATCCAGCTTCACACAATATGTAGTTGGAAAGTGGGAGAGTATTTTCAAAGCCCTTTCAGATAACTATACATATTCTTCTTTGTTACTACACCAAAACTCAACAATGATGGTTTCTTAAAGAATATGAAGCCACATTCACAATTTTTTCATGTTCAGTTATTTTAAAAACCCATCGGTCTGTTTTGAATTTTCATTGAATCTTTGGCCCAGGCATGATTTTATGACATCATGTGCTGTGGATTGAGTTATATCACCACCCCTGAATTCATGTTGAAGTCGGAATCCCCAGATTTCACAATGTGACCTTATTTCAAAATAGGGCGCTTCTCGATGTTATTAGTTAAGAGGAGGTCATGCTGGAGTAGGATGGACCCTAATCCAAAATGACTGGTGGCCTCATAAAAAAGGGAAATTTTGACACATACATTCAAAGAGATTCACCATGTCAGATGAAGACAGAGGTTGGGTGATGTGTCCACAAGCCAAGGAATGCCAAAGAATGTCAGCAAACTGCCAGAAGTTAGGAGAGAAGCATGAGGAAGATTCTCCCTCACAGCCCTTGAAAGGAACCAAGGAACCAACCCTGCTGACCCCTTGGTCTTGGATGTCTAGCCCTAGAGCTGTAAGAGAATAAATTTTGTCATTTGAGCCCAAATACCAGCTTGTGGTACTTTGTTAAGGCAGGCCCAGGAAATGAATACGTCATGCACTGGTTATTTTGAGAACGGTGGTTCACTGAATTATACTGATCTTCCAAATGCTAACACATTTTGTCATAGGTTACCAAAAATCACATTCATTACTACCATCACAGATCTCACCAGAAGAGTCTTTAAGTATTAAGAAGATGTCAAGCTCCCAGGGGCAGATACAAGCTTTCCAAAATTCTAATTCTCACTTGAAAGCCCAAATTTTATCATTGACAACAAATACTGTCAGTGGTTTCCCTTGAAGGAAAAGATTCATTTCATTCATATTCAAGAAAATATCTACCATACCCAAGCCTGAATCACCATAGTTAGTCAGTCGTTCTTGTTTTGTTTTGTTTTGTTTTAAGATTTTATTTATTTAGGGGCACCTGGGTGGCTCAGTGGGTTAAAGCTTCTGCCTTCGGCTTGGGTCATGATCTCAGGCTCCTGGGATCGAGCCCCATATCAGGATCTCTGATCAGCAGGGAGCCTGCTTCCCTTCCTCTCCCTCTGCCTGCCTCTCTGCCTACTTGTGATCTCTCTCTCTCTGTCAAATAAATAAATAAAATCTTTTTAAAAAAGATTTTATTTATTTATTTCACACAGCAAGAGAGGGAACACAAGCAGGGGGAGTGGGAGAGGGAGAAGCAGGGCCCCTGCTGAGCAGGGAGCCCAAAGCGGGGCTCGATCCCAGGACCCTGGGATCATGACCTGAGCTGAAGGCAGACACTTAACGACCGAGCCACCCAAGAGCCCCAGTCAGTCATTCTTTCAAGTAAATATGGTGATCCATGAAAGAAACAGCTGGGTCCCCCACCACTCAAATAATCATGCCAGTGTTTGTTCTCAAGGCAACCTCCTGACTTGCAGTCATGTGTATATGGCTCCCCAGTTCCTCACTCAGAATGCTAATGAGATGTGAACCCAAGGATCAAGATTTGGGCGCCTGGGTGGCTCAGTGGGTTAAGCCGCTGCCTTCGGCTCAGGTCATGATCTCAGGGTCCTAGGATGGAGTCCCGCATCGGGCTCTCTGCTCAGCAGGGAGCCTGCTTCCTCCTCTCTCTCTCTCTGCCTGCCTCTCTGCCTACTTGTAATCTCTCTCTGTCAAATAAATAAATAAAATCTTTTAAAAAGGATCGAGATTTAATGAAACTAATTTTGTTTTGTTTTGTCTTTAATGTGAGTGCATGGCCATAAAGAACACAATGACCTACTACTTTGGCTACCACCGCCTCCATCCGGATCAGCTTGTCAGCGGCTTCTCCCACCATCAGTGCCGGTGTCACCACAGTGGAGAAGGCAAATCCTGTCTTCCTGTGATGGCTGAAATAGCACTGGCCTCGCAGAGACCCCACCACACTTTGAGAAGCACTGCTCTAAAGCAAGCATCGTGAGAGAAGCCAAAAGAGGGAGGGCCTAGTTTGCTCCTGTTCTTGGCTTTCTGTGTCCTATGAAAGACGGAGCCCCACGTTCCTGGATTTTCAGCAGAAGACGGCTCATGAAGAGAGCTCTGCAGTCGGTTGTTGCCAAGACCGGGAGACAATTCTGCACGTGAGTGTTGCTGTTGATGTGTGTCTTTGTAGTCTTAAGTGCACACTCCGAAGCACGCTGGCTCAAGGAGCTCTATGGTCTCAGTGACAGTATTACGACAAAAAGAAGACTGGAGAGAAAGACTGTTTGACAAAGTGTAAGGGAAAACAGTCATTATCACTTACCATCTGGGTCTCATGAACAACTTTAAAATAATTTTAAGTCTTTTTTGGAAAAATTTATAGAATTAATAATAACCAGACTGAAAAACAACTTTATAGGATAGTCTACTAAGAATTTAAACATAGCAGGGGCACCTGGGTGGCTCAGTTGGTTAAGCCCCTGCCTTCAGCTCAGGTCATGATCTCAGGGTCCTGGGATTGAGACCCCAGTGGGCTCTCTGCTCAGCGGGGAGCCTGCTTTCCCCCACCCCCCGCCTGTCTCTCTGCCTACTTGTGATCTCTCTCTATCAAATTAATAAAGTCTTCAAAAAAAAAAGAATTTAAACATAGCAAACCCAAATTTTTATTCCATATTTTCCTGGTTTTGAAGGTACCTGATATAGGCAACATCCTTTGAATACAGACAATGTCTTATTAACAGTCCTCAACTGTCATGCCACGAATGGACTGGGTTCACATGCATCTTATAAATACTGATTTAGAATCAATACTGATACTAAATACTGATTTAGAATCAAGTCTAAACTATCATATGATCTCCCTGATATGAGGAAGTAGAGATGCAACATGGGGAGTTTGTGGGGGAGGAAAAGAATAAATGAAACAAGATGGGATCGGGAGGGACACAAACTATAAGAGACTCTTAATCTTACAAAACAAACTGAGGGTTGCCGGGGAGAGAAGGAGAGGGAGAGGGGGTGGGGTTATGGACATTGGGGAGGGTATATGCTGTGGTGAGTGCTGTGAAGTATGTAAATCTGGTGATTCACAGACTTGTACCCCTGGGGCTAATAATATATTATATGTTAATAAGGGAAAAAATTTTTTTTGAAGAATCGAAGTCTATGTCTCCTAGATTCTGGCTTCTCATCATTTCTGATTTCCCTTCTTGCACTTGCAAATTGAAAATGCAATACTTGAGGGAGTTTTAGAAACTTCTGATGGCTCGTAATTTTGTTGAAGAGAGTCAACTTCTTGGCTTCATAATTGCAAAATAAGTATATTTTTAGTTTATAGGCACCAATCACAACAAGCCATCCAATGATGTTTTTTATTTTAACACTAAGTATTTCCTTCTGGTCACTGTTAGCTGACTCCTGCCTCTACATCTGTCCCCCTGTGAACTGTTTCCAGTAGATGTTGGTTTACAAGCATCCCAAAAGATAAAAGAACACTGTGACCCAAACTTTCAGTAAAACAATATAATCCAGGTCTTTCTCCTTCCTGTTGAGTAACTAATTGGATGAAAATACCATATTTCCTTTTTTTTAACCTTAGAAATACATTGTTTATTTATTGATTCAGAGTTTGAGAAAATCCACCTAGGACACTGTCATGTGAAGACTCATAATCTGAGATTTCAGTTATGTGACAATTTCACCACCCTTGTTAACGCACATCTAGAGTGAGGCTATCTGTCTCTCTGCATTCACCTTCTGAATCATATAATTGTTTCGAAACATCTTCCTCTGCCAATTTTCTTCTCTTGGTCATTAGAGATGGAAAAGGAAAAATTTCTGATTTCTCAGTTGTGTTCAATAAAAATTAATGTCAGACTATAAGACAGTATCTCTAGTCTTCTCATGATACACTATTTGGGGCAACTACATGTTTCCTACTGCTGCTGTAAAAAAAAAACAAAAAAAAAAACACAAAAAAAAAACACACAAATTTGGTGACTTAAAATAACACTACCTTATAGTCCTAGAGGTCAGTCCTTGAGTCCAAAATGGGTCTCACTAGGCTAAAACCAAGTTGTCAGAAAGGCTGTGTTCCTCTGGAAACTCTCTAGGGAAGAGTGAGGACTATCTCCTTGTCTTTGCCAGGTTGCTCACATTCCCTGGTTCGTGACCCCAGTCCCCCATCTTATAAGCCAGCAACAGCTCATCAGTCTTTTCAAGCTCCGTCACTCTGGTTCTCTGCTTCCATTGTCACATGCTGTTTTAGAGACCCTTATTATTATGTTGGGACCAGATGATCCAGAATAATCTTCCATCTCAAAGTCCTTAACTTAATCACATCTTCAAAGTCCCTTTTTCCGTATAAGGTAACATAGTCACAGGTTCCAGGAATTAGGATGTGGACATCTTTGGGGGAAGTGTACATTATTCTGCCTACCGCAGCAACACAGTAAGAAAACTATAGACGATACAACAGTGAGGACTTATGTCGCTCTTACAGTATCCTTCTAGATCCTTCCACCATTGTTCCATTTTTTAATTTTAGTCTTTTAGCATAATTGAGAATAGTCAGTAAGTAGAGTATAGCAAAATTTTTCAAGAGATAGGAAAAAATAAGATCACTAAAATCCCCAAATATATCTTAGGTTTACAAATATATCCAAAGGACCTGTGCGGTAATTCCAAGATAGGATGATATTTTCCTATTTAAAAATAAGTATAATTTGTGTTGACTCTTTGGAAGTTCTGTAAGAAAGAATAAAAGCTAGGCAATATCAAGCCTTACAGGTGTAACTGCTCAAAATGGAAATTAAATTAAAATCAGATGCAAAAGTCTCTGTTTATATACTGATGGGTCAGGCTCTATTAGCATAAAGCCTTATCTTCTCCCTAATAAAAACATTAGTACAGTGACATAAGGCCAAATTTTGAATTCTGAACATGGAGGTAAAAATGTGCTGGGGGTAAAAAGTGAGGCAGAGACAGCTGTGTTAGTTAAGGTAAGGCAAGCTATTGTTAACATAGGAAAACTCCCAAACTCTACGTCTTTAAGAACAAACAACAGGGACACCTGGGTGGCTTAGTCAGTTAAGCATCGACTTAACTCAGATCTCAGGATCCTGGGACTAAGTCCACATTGGGTTCTCCATTCAGCCGGGAGTCTCTTCCTCCCCTTGCCCCTCCCCCCACCCCCGGTCATGCTCTCTCTCTCATGCTGTCTTATGCTTTCTCATATAAATAAATAAAATCTTAAAAAAAAAAAAAAAAAAAAAGGACAACAACAAAGCATATGTCTGTCACTCCTGCATATCCGTGATGAATGTCGACAGGCGGCAAGTATCTCAGCTCTATGTGGAGATTCAGGGACCTGGGTTCCTTCCTTCTTGTGGTTCTACCATCCTTTGGGAACTCCGTGTGAATGAAGTCTCAGCTAGCCAGAATCGGGGAGCCCCTGCAGAAGACAAAGCCACTTTCTCTAGGCTTAGCCATAAGAGGTATTCGTCACCATTCTATTAGCAAGAACTTAGTCACACGACCACACTGAACTCCAAGAGGACTGGGACTTGCAGTCCAGCAGTGTGCCCAGGAAGAAGAGAATGAATTTTAACACCCAGCAGCCAGTGCCCCACCACCCCCAGCCTGTGCCAGGGAATGACCTGATCCTTGGATCATTAGAGACAAGCCAGTCTTAGCTCCTGAGAAGCCAGAAATGATGGCACTGCCTTACAAATCAGGTTGTTAGCAGACTGAAATTAAGAGCCCAAATAGGCCCATGGAAGCTTTTTCTGATTCAGCCTTACTGAGCAGACACCCTGAGGGGAGACCCAGGCAAATATATTTTTTTAAAAATCCTTGGGCAATTCTTCTGATTAAAATCCACTGTGGATCAGGGTAAGAGACAGACCTGGTGTCTCAGGAAGCCCTTCCTGTAATTAGAATCCATGTGTGGGGATCAAACTGGATGCAGTTGGCCCCCTTGGGTGCTGCCTGACCACACTGTACTCGGGCCTGGGATCCCCTTCCCTGACCCTACGTCCCCAGCCCAGATTCTGGCCCACAGCAGGCACTAAGTGAATATTTGTTGAACTTACTGTTTTTACTCTCACAGGAGAAAGAGTAGAGTGGGGAAGTCCTTTGAGATGCCTCTAAACCAACAGACGGAAGTGTCCTGTGACTCAGTCTGGTTTCAAAAATAAGCACAGATAAACCACCTCAGAGAACAGGTGTTTCCCAAGCATCCCCTCCCATGGCTGGGAGGCCGACAGCGCTCCTCAGAGCTGGGTGACTAGACACACCTCACCAGCAGACACACCACTGTCTGCGCTGGCTCTGTGAACGAGACGCCCCCCCCCCCCCCCCCACCCCCCCCCCCATGGCCAGGCCCCTGGAGCAGCACTTCTCCAACCTGGATGGTGATGTCCCGGTTCCGCTCTGGCAGGTGTATGTAGAGCCAAGACACTGCATTTCCATCAGTTCTCAGGCATGGCCAATGCCACTGCCCCACACCGCCCAGGCTTTGAGGACTCAAGCTCTAGGCAGAGGTAGGTATGAGCAGGCAAAGGTTGGACATGTCAGGGTAAACCAGAGACCCCTACCTGTCACCTGCTCCCACAGTTCCTTGCTCCCCACTTGCCTCCACCTTCCTCCTTTTGCCAGCCTCTCCCTCTTCGGGGAGGGGGCAGATTCCTGTCCCAAAGTTAGACATCTTATGGCAGGGGCCAAAGATGTGACCTGGGCTAGAAGGTCTGGGGGTTAGACCTCCTTCACTTCAGAGCCTTATCGTCAAATGTCCTCTGGATGGAACAGAGGCCAGAGGAAGCCTTTTCTCAATGATCCCCAAGGCCAAGAATCTCGAAGCAGAGAGAAGACTGCCTCCCCAGCTGGGAAAGAAAACTAGGAGTGTCCATGATGAGTTTCCCAAGTCCTGCTCGTTTGTGGCTCTTAACAGACTCAGCACTGGACCACACATATCCCCAAGTTCCTGCTGACTGCACCGAATCCCATAGCTGGGAAGGACCTTGATCCCTTGTCAAGGATCTGTTTTCCCAACTGAGGCAGATGGGCAAAAAATAGCCTGCCTGAGGCCACAAAGTGGATACTATTTCCATGTTTCTGGGCTGCTAGCCTCGAGGTTTTCCGCACTGCCTCCCCAGCTTGGAGAGACTGATGATGCCATCTGCGTGCCCAGCCATCTCCCTGCTTGGCAGCCCGGAGAGGGGGACCACTGGCCATGGGCCATGCTGGGTCACCGGACTTGACCTCCCAGCTGCTTGCCTTGCAGAACAGCCTGTTTAATGCTTTATTCCTCGCGGTGTCTCATTATTGATTCAGCCACTTGCTGCCGGGTCTGACCAAATAAACCCCGAGCATTTGTATAATGTCGACTTCATCAAAAATGCAGGAGTTGGGGTTTACTTGTCTGCGCGCTACCTAGACAGTTTAAGTCGATGATTGGTGGTTTCTGTGAGCCAAGGAGGGCGCTGGCAGCCCGCAGGCTAGCTACTGGCTTCTCTGAAATGCTGCTGGGTCCCCAGGCTCCAGGGAACACAGCATCCCCCATCTCCTGCACATGGGGATGAGTCTGGGATAGGATGCTAAATGAGTTGGGGAGCTCAGAGTTGGGAGTGATTTTTTTAAATAGGCACCAGCCACAGCTTTAGAAACAAAATCAACAATACATTACTTATGCCACTGTTAAATATTACAGATGAAGATCTAATCAGAGGAAGAAATGATTTTCGTCCATTTGTTCAAAAAATACTTAGTAAGCACCTACTATGTGCTAAGCACTAGATTACAGAGAAGAATAAGGCATCTGATTCGCAGAGAGCTAAATCTCTGTTCAAGAGATACAATTGGGTGGTGCCTGTGTAGGTCAGTCAGTTAAGCGTCCAACTCTTGGTTTTGGCTCAGGTCATAATCTCAAGAGTTATGGGTTCAAGCCCTGAGTCAAGCTCTGTACTCATTAGAGAGTCTGCTTGTTTCTCTCTCTCTTTATCTCTCTCTCTCTCTCTCCCTCTGCTCCTCCCCGCACTCACGCTCTCAAATAAATAAATAAATAAATAAATAAGATCCTTTTTAAAATGAGAGAAAACCAGGCTATAAAATGGAAGCAATAATAATAATAATAACATGACATTTATTAAACATTTACTATGTACCAGGTACTGTTTTGAGCACTTCACAGAGAGAAATGATTCTATTTTCCAGGTATTTTTTAAAAAGTCTACACATACATCTTCCCATAGGAAAAAAAATAGGCACCGAAACATTCACAGACTGTGAATTCATGGAGGACCTTTATTTTTTTCTTTTTACTAACCTGGATCCTCCGAATTTTCTTTATGTCTACAAGGAATTAGGAAGGAGAATGAAAGAGGGAGAGGAAGCTTGTGCTCGTGTTCCTGCTTCAGAGAAATCAGGCAGAGACTCAACATGCTTCTCATTCGCTGTCTGATGTCTTCAGGCTCGAGTAGATGAAGCACTGGTCTGCCCCAGCCACTCTGGGTTCTGTCCCAGCTCAGAAATCCAGCGCCTCTCCATCCCTGGAGAACAGTTGCTGGCAGGCCCCATGGCTGCAGTGCAGAATCTATGGCTTGTGGCTGAGGCTGGGGAAGGGCCGGGCATCTGAAGATTGAGCCTTTGAAGTGGAATTCTTTAACGCAGTGTTCCCAAATGGGCATTGAGAGCCTGGCTCCCTCCTGCCTGGCATGCAATTTCCAGGATCTGATCTCTCCTACTGACCAAACTCCAGCCTAGCCCAGACAGCTGGGGCTGCTGGCCAGCCCTCCTGGACCCCTACCCTGGCCAGAGAACTGGAAACAACAGTTTTGCCACTGTCCGAAAGTCCTCACACCCCTGCAGGCCCTACTGGGCGGCTCTCGACCTCTGAAGGCTTCCTGGGGTTCATCTTCAGGTGGATACACCAAGAGAACTCTAACACACATGGAGGCACATGCGGAGGCCCGGTGTCAAGCACGTTACATTTCCTATATAGGTCATCCTGCTTATTGTCAACAACCTGATTTTACCAGTAAAGAAACAGGCCCAGAGAGGTTAAGTTACTTGACCAAAGTCACATAGCCAGGGAGTATGAAGTTGGCAGGCTGACTCCAGATCGTACACCCCTAAGCTTTCTGCTATACTGTCACCTACTCTCTGGCTGGGATCTCTGGGGACATCGCCTTCTAGGCCCTTCCCCAAGACAAGAATAGCAGTCCTGGTCACTGAGGAGAGAGCAGAATACCAAGCAGAGAGAGCAGAGGGTTGGTGTCCACCAGTCCCGGCTCTAAATCCTGGCCAAGCCATCTACTTACTCAGAGACCTTAGTCAAGTCATTTTACCTCCCCGGGTCTCTGTTTCCTCATCTCTCATAGACACGCAGTGACTAAATATTCCGGTTGCTGGACAGATGATTTTCAACACAGACAATCAGCAGTGTTACTTGAACACCTGCTGAGCGTGCGAGATGCTGTGCCAGGAGCATCACATGCATTATTTAATCTTTTTAATAGCCTGTGACACTATGATCCTCTTCCCGGACAGATGGAAAAGCAGACCTAAGTGGGTTAAGTGACTTTCCAAGTTGATCAGAAAGAAGCAAAGTCAAGATTCGAACCCATGGCCTCTGACAGCAGAAGCCCCCACCTTAGCCCACCTGTCATCTGTGTCCCATCGGCATTGCATGAGACAATACCTGTCAAGGGCCTGGCATGGTGCCTGGCTCGTGCGAGCACTCCCGTTAATATTGCTGCTGCTGCTGCTACACAGATGGGCCAACATGTGTGCGACTAGCACAGCACTGGGCACCCAGGAGGCCGCAGCCCCGCTGTGGGCATTACAGGTCACCATCATCTTGGGCGAGATTCTTCTGAAAGAATCCACGACAGAAATGCAAAGCATGGGTGCTGGGCACCTGGGCTGGCTTCACCATGATGTAGTGGTGGCACACTTTGACCCCTTGTGGGCAAGGTCACTGAACATGGAGAGCTTGCCATGCCCCCCCCCCACCACCTCCCACAACCAGTTTGTTTTCAATCTCCCCCTGGATTTTCTACAAGTCTTGACACTATTGCTTTTGGTGTTTGCTCAGACAACAGCAACCATAACACACCACCAATCACAAGATGCATCCAAAGATAGAATATGTGAAAATGTTTACTTTTGAGAATGAATAGTTTTGGGTAATGACATTTAAGGTCCCACTGTGAAGCTGGCCAGGTGCTGGGTGTTCCGACGGCCACCTTCCCTTCATTTCACCTCTCTTTCACTTGAGTTTATCTTTCCTTTATTGACAAAGACACCGAAGCTCAGAGAGGTAAAGCAATTTGTCCAAGGCCACACAGCAAATAAGTGGCAAAGCCAGGACTTGACCTGTGGTCTCTTTGATCCTGTCACAGCAGCAGAGACAGATCCTCTCCTGAGTATTTCCTCACACTGGCTTCTGAGCCCAATGCAAAATTAGACCAGCCCCAACCTTGGAAAGCCATCTTTTGATGTCCATCCTTTAGAAAATAATTAACAATAGTCCCTCTGTGCCAGGGGCTGTTCTAGCCACTATATGTGCTCTAGTACATTTAGTGTTCCCAGCTGCCTTATGGGATGGTTCTATCATTAGCCCATTTCGCAGATAAGGAAACTGAGGTGTAGAGAGGTAATGCCACACCCTCAGGGTCACATAGGTGGGAAAGGGAAGGGTTGGGATTCAGACACAGCGCAGCTCCAGATCCCACTCACCTAACTGCCCCCTCCATCTCACCAAACCAGAATAGGAAGGCCTCTGCCACCCCAGACCCCCTCCCTCTCCACTCCCTGCCCCTGCCACCCTAAATCCTATTGACTTTCATGGTGGTCAGGCCCCTCTCCTGCTGGGAGCAGGATCTGGGCTGTCAAGCTTGAGTCAGACGGATGGCCTTCCCCAGCCAGGCCTGGCTTCCAAGTTTCTTCATGCTGGACCCAAACATAACACAATCTAGCGGCCCTGGCTGCTCTTCACAAAAAAAGCATGAGGGGGTGTGGAAAGAAATCTAATTACAGCCCTTTAGAGCCCCAGCTCTTCTTATATTAAATTAGCCCCCTTTGAAGTAGAACTCAACTCATTACAATAATTTAAATGCCAAGGAATTGTCTTATATGATCCTGATCTGAGAAAAATTGCTTTCACAACTGCATTTAGCCATGTCCCAGTGTGTCCCCACGGGATGAAGGATAACTCTGGATGCCAATGGTTCTTGCCTCAGAGAAGAGCTTGGGGAAGGTCCAGTGGGTCCGCTTACCCGTGGACCAGAGCTGCTGAGATGCACTGTTGGGGACCCCACACAAATGTGGGGGGAGGGCTGCCTACGTTTCCTACAACATCACAGGCCAAGGCCCAAATCAGAAATGTAGAAGGTCCAGGTCAAATGCTTCACATGGTGAGGGGCCCCGAAGAGGGATCCCCAAATACACACCCCACCCTGGGCCTGCTTCAGGATCTTCTAGTTACAGATCCCAGGTCCCTCTCCCAGAGATTCTGATTCTCATGTCTGCTGAGAGGTCCCACTTAGAAGCTCCCCAGAGGTACAGCTGAGGTACAGCTAGGCTCGGGGTCCTGGCTTGGCACCTCTGGGGATCCTTTTGAGTAATTTGGATCTGATGTGGATCCACTACTTCCAAATTTCATTACTGTTGCAGAAGATTCCAGGACCCCTGGCCCAACTTCATGTTAAAAAGGCCAACGCTGGTGGCCCATTTCCTTTACTTCCTTAGGGTCTCAGAGGACAGGACCTATGGCTGCCAGTCCCAAAGTCCTCGGAGAACTGCCTGATACAGAGAGCTGCTTCCAGATACTTCCATCTCACCAAAGATATTTTTGTGCTCTTAATTCAGGGCACAAATAAGAGGTAACAGTTGTCTTGAATGTTTTTAAAGGAATGTGTTTGGGGGTGATGCTGATGTCTGCCCATCTTTCCTGACCTAGTTCAAGTCTCACCTCTTCTAAAAAATCCTTTGCCAAATACCCAGCCCTCCATGGGTACCCCTTTTCTGGCCTCCCGTGGCCCTTATTCTGTGGACTGGAGAGCCACTAGGTACCCGGCTCCTTGTTGCTTCTTGTTCGCCCATCTTTACACATTCGTGGTGCTGTGGAGATCTGGAGCCAGCCATTGGTTTTAGAAGGCACCCGGATATAGTGAACGGAGCCCCAAAATGGGCCTTCTCAAAATTAAGACTAGGCCAGGTTCTCAGTAAAAGATCTGAGCAGTCATCCCTTGGGAGACACTGTTGGGGCAAAGAGAGTTCGAGGACCAGGACCCACCTGCCCCTCTTTGAAGATGAGGAGTCAGACCCAACCAGTTCACGCAGCCTGGAGTCTCTACTCTCTGTCCCACCCTTCATGCACTCAAGGGTTGGATTCTCGCTCCTTCTGAGTAAGCAAGTTCACGCTGGGGCATTCTTTCCTCCCGAGCGGCTCTTTCCTGCCCAACAGACACACTCAAGACCCACCTTGACAGACACACCCACATGACTCCCCTCCTCCCACAGAGCACAGGCGCCGCGGTGCCAGCGGCAGTTTCCAATCCTCTTCTCTTCTGCCACCCCAGGTCGGCCCCAGAGAATGTGGCCTGCACGAGGAGCCACGCATCGGCCGGTCTGAAGAAAGAGCCACACTGTTCTTAAAAAGAGAATTGTGGTCAGAGAAATGACTTGGTCTCAATGGTCCTTTTCCCTGAATAGAGTTTCTCTCTGGTGTCTCCAAGTCACATCCATTTGCCTTCCTGACCCAAGAACAGGGTCTCCATAGCTTGGGACATGAAGGGCTAATAGCAACAATGGCTTTCCAGTGACTGTTTATCCCTTACCTCCCCTTTTCCGGAGACCCTAAAAAGAAGAACGAATCCAAATATCTGATTCCCAGAAAATGTTTTCACCAACAGCCATTATTAGTCTAACCCTGAAATGGAATAAATCCAACCCTTGCATTAGCTTGCAAAGAAAAACCCCACTGCCACATTACAGATGATGTCAAATGTGGCAAACCCAACAGCTTGCAACAACAACCACAGGGTACAACCTTCCAGACTTCCCTGCTTCCTTCTTCTGGGTTCTCATTCATACTCTTAATTAATATCTCTCTACACGGCGCTCTGCTCTAGGACACAAGTCCCTTGGTGCCAAAGACTCCTGACTCAGAACTTCTTCCCCCAGTCGTCCAGATCCCTGTCACAGATCTTTAGCTATAGTTACCAAAGTGAGCACAGGCACTTGTGACCCCCTCCATCCTCAGAGCAACCTAAGTGCAGAACATTATATGGGCTTTGGGACCACAATGGATCAGAGTTCAAGTCCCAACTTTGCCATTCTATGACCTTGGACGACTCAGGTAATCTCTCAGCCTCAGGTTCTGTGTCTGTAAAATGGGAATGCTTATGCTGGCAGATTTACTGTAAGGATTTGCTTAGGTCACTATGCAGAAGACTTACCCCAGTGCCTGGTGGACAGTGAGTACAATGAATGTCAGATGTTTGCGTTTTTTTGTTTGTTTTTTCCATTTTACATATGAGGAAACTGAGGCTCAGAAGGTTTCCTAAGTGACACACAGATGCATGAGAATTATGGGAGGCAAACTCATCTCTCTGATTCTACATTCTGGGCCTTTTGAGGGGGTGCTTTTTTATTTGATAGTTTTGCTCAGTTCGGCCATTAGAGTGAATTTGGGAACAAAAGAACCTAATGAAGGCTCAGAAAAAAAATCAAATAGGACAAGTCAGGGGAGGAGACTAGCACAAAGGACAATAAAAAGGGAGATGGCTGCTGATTCCTGCCCCCTCTCCCTATAGATGTAAAGAAACACAACAAATGCAGAAGAACACTAGTGAAAAAAGACAAGGGGGTGGCGGCACAGGAGAGGAGCCTCAGAGTCTGAAGAAGGGAGCTGGAAAGTTAAACGCCAAACACGTCACAAATTTACTGGTCCCCTCACTGTTCCCTAAGCCAGGTGGGCACCAGGGCTGGCCCCTCTCTGGATGGAGAAATGGCGGAGTACCAAAGCAAAGGATTCACCCCTGCTGCCAGAAACAGTTGGCCCCAGAGACAACGAAGCTCCCAAATTCCTGGTCTCCAATCTCTGCCTCAGAACATTCTTGGGCCAAAATAAATGCGGGAACCCCATGGTGGAGGCTTGGAGCTGGAAGAAAATTCAAGATGTCGCCCAACACAGCCCAGTCCTTCCAGGCAAAACCACACCAAAACCATCCCGACAGATGCTAATTAGATGAATGGTTTTAAATTAAATAATGGGGAATGGGGGGAGGACAGAAGGGTGCCAAGGATAATTGGAACAGAAACCCAGGCCAGAGAAAACAGTGACGAAGCCCAGGAATTACTTAAGCACACACAAAAGAGGCTGGGACACAGGTAGGGGCTTGTTGAAGATGATGGCAAAGATGCAGGTACGGAGCCCCACACGCTCCTGGAGAAATTTGGTCTGGGCGCCTTGGCTTCTCAGCCAGGCTGCTGGTCTCCCTCCAGTAAAGTTTCATGGGGGACAGCCCGGTGACCTCCCAGAACTCCTGTGAGAGGTCTCTCCAGCCTCACGGCCCTCCCCTTGGGCTTTCCGGTTCTGGAACACACTGCATTCTCCTCTTCCTTATCAGCCTCTGCCACTGCAGTTCCCTTTGCCTGGAATACCATTCCCTCACCTGGCTTCCCCCCAACACCCCACTCCCTGATCCCAGCCCACCAATGCCTACCGATTTAGGAGGCCTGGCTTGGTTCTCCCACCCTCACTCCAGAAAGTTCTGAGTCCCTGCTGCTTAGTTCCTAGGGAGCTCCCTGTGTCCTCCCACTCCAGCCCGGATATGCCACTTCTGTCCCTCACTAGGCTGGAGCCTCCAGCCAGCAGGCTCTGTCCCCTGGACTGAGCCTGGAGTATAGATGCTTCATAAATGTTTAGTGAATTAAAAAAAAAAAAAAAAAGAAAGAAATGCTAACTTCCCATAACATGGCCCACCACTTCATTTTTTGAGGCTGAAAGTAATAAGAAGTGGGTATCTAATGCATCCTTAAGGGTCTCTAAATAATAATAAAATAGACATGTATGAAATACTTCTAATGTGCGGCTCCCATGCTAGATGGTTTGCAGTCCTGCTTCAGTCAAGTGCACACAACCTCGTGAGCCCCAGGCTACTGTCATTACCCCCACCTCTGGGGTCATGGGGAGAACGAGGATGAGAGAGCCCAAGGCGCCTGCCAGAGATCACAGAGCCTTGTCTTACTTGGCTGGGGGTCCGGCTAGTCCTGGAGCTCATGGAGTTGCTAAGGCCCCAGCCACTCTGGCACAAAACATACCTCAGAAAGCCCATTGTGTATAACTTGAAACCATGCCTGTGACCCTCAGCCCATTTCCTCTTCTCATGTCTTAAGCCCAGATGGGGTCTGACACCTACCTCACCTCACTCCCCCCACCCCGCCCCACAGAGCTGGAGCCCAGCAGAGCCCTGGGAACATGGATCTCGCCATGGACAGAGAGGACAGGAGGAAGTGACCGCTAAGGAGGGACTGAGGGGGTTTGGTCTGCTGGATCCGAAGGTGCCACCTGGCCCTGACTGCCACACACCTCATGTTGGCAAATCAGAGGTCTCAGGTCAGGGAAGGAAGCCAGGGGCAAGCAGATTGTCATCCCAGGTTAGGTGTCTCCTGTCCAAAGACAGTGGGGTCTAGCCAAGGCTGCCTCCTCCATGCAGTCTTTCTTGATTCCACACATGTGACTTGTGAGTATTGTTGGAGCCTTCCAAGCCTTCTGCTGGCACCTGGGCTATGGGTGTGCCCTAACTTGGGTGCGACAGCTCTGCCACATCCCTAACCTCTCAAGGGCTCATCTATTTATCTGGAAAATGGGGATGTTAATAGCCTTTAGCCCACAGGGCTCTTGGAAAGAGTATATGTGTTTGTATACTCACATAGATGACTCACACAGATGACTACAGATGATATAATTATACACATGAGCATAGATAATGTGTATGAGTGTGTAAATGCTTCAACTACTTCTTGGCATAGAGGAAATGCTTAACAAACACCACTTGTTCTTATTAATGTCTATATGATTGGGTCATACTCCAGGGAGGGACACCACTTGGGACGACAGGGGATGATGCCTTTTACAAGATCAAGCTGAAGTTCCCAGACACTGGTCTGTGATACAGCCTCTAGGAGGGAAGCCCAACCCCCACTATTAACAGCAGACTCCAAGGTCCCACAACCGGACCTGCTGACTTTGAGTCTCTGAGATGGCACCTAGGAATTTATATTCTTATAATCTGTCCAGATGATTATGGTGTTCAGCCAGATCTGGGACCCACTGGGCGAGCTGAGCTGTTTCTTGTGCAAATGGAACAGCGGGCACTGTGCTGGGGAGTCCCCTGTGAGAAGGGGTCTCTCCCATCCCCCTTTTGGTTCATCAACACCTTCAGTTTTTCTCTGCAGCAGTTTCTTCAGAAGAACTCCGGGCAGACCTTCTCTGGACCAGGTAAACCCTGAGGACCTAAGTCTTGTTTCCCACCCACTGAATGATTGCTCTGTATTATTTCCTACAACGGAATGTGAATCTATAACTCAAAATTAAAATTTCAAATAAAAAATAAATAAATAAAACCACCTGCAAGACCTTTTCCAAGCACCCACCTGAGTCGGGAGACTCAATCAACAGGGCAAGGTGAGGCTGGGCATGTATGTATGGTTTTGAAAGTCTCCCCAGGAGCTGAAAAAACACACAATTAAATGACAGCTAAGGTCCCTTCACCTAAAAATTTAACATGTGAAAATATATTCTTATCCAAACATCTTTGGGTTCAGGCAGGAACTATCCCCCCTCTATCACCCCCGTCCAGTCTCTCCAGCAGAAAGAAGAGGAAGCCATGAAAGAGAATCAGGACATGAGCGTGGTGACTGGAGAGGGAGCAGCTCTCTCCTCCATGGTCCAAGGACTTCTCACCATGAGGCTCTCAATTAAGCATAGCTAATGGCCTCAGCGTAGGTCTAGTCCATCTAGTCCTGAGGGTAGGACTAGAACTCAGCTTTCTGGCTCTGCCCTCGGCAGCTCGGCTGAGAGTGGGCAGCCCCCCAATACATGTCAAAACAGTTAGAAATGGTTCTAATTATAACCAGGAAGTTTTTAAGCCTGTGGGTGGAAAAGAATGCCAACTCATGTAATAGCCGTTACTACACACAATAAACCACCCCCCCACACATTCTTGGCCCAGATTCTGAGGGTGACAAATGGTGTCCCCACTGGCTCAGATAGGAGTCTTTATCACATAGGGGAGAAACCCCGAATCTCTGGAGAAGAACAAGGGTGGGAAAGGTCTGGGGGAGGACAGCGGTTCTCTGTGACCCTGGAGGTACTGGATAGCTTGGGGGATGCGTCCCCCCCTTCATAATTAGCCAATTAATTAGCCTGTCAGTTCTCTGTGTTCATGGGCATACTGGATAGCTGGGAGTGGGGGCCCCTTCCCCCTTCATAATTATCCAACTAATCATCCTCTTCTCCATGCTAATGAATCACCCAAGACTCTTCAATGGAGAGGACTAATCAGAGAGGTTTCGCTGCTGGGGGCCCCACAGCCTCCCTCCGCGCCCCCCTCACTCCCACCAGACGGCTCCCCTGCCACCCTGAGCACAGAGCTGTGAGCTTGTGATCCCAAGCCAGTTAACTTCACAGCTAACCTGCTGGCAGTTGGGGTTGGGGGGGTTTGGAGGCGGTGCCCCAGGAGTTGTTGAGCAGGAAGCAGAAGCTCCAGACTGAGCAGGGGTTCAACTCCCCACCTAGCATGGCCAGCTCGGCCCCAGCAGCAGCCCAGCCACAGGGGTTACTGCTTCAAGAGGCCACTCTTTGCTTTCCCCTGGGGTGCCAGCAGCACTGACCAGTTCACTGCAGGAGGCCGGGAAGAAGGGACCTTCATCCACCATTTGCTAGCTGGCTGACTCTCAGTAAGTCACTTCACCTCCCTGAGCTTTCCAGAGTTTCTGTCTCTGCAGAACTCTCCTCTCAGAGTGGCCAGGGTGGTAGGGAAGGATTAGAGGAACAGCTGCCAGTGCTTGGGCCTGCGGTGGGTACCCCATGAATGGCAGCCAGGGAGGTGATAGAGATGGTCTACTTCCAAGCTCCCAGAACCAAGAGCCTCTTAGTAGGTCCTCTGCATGGCTCGGCTCCTCACAGCTGGGACCTCAGTGGGTTTGAAACTCCCAACAGCCATTCAATACCGTGTTCTCAAAGAACACTAAAGGCTATGGGGAAAGTCTCCCGAAGACTCCTGAGTGATAAGCACAGAGGAGCAAACTCCATATGCAGCAGGAAGCCAGTATGGTCACAGGGAGAAGAAAGATGGGCATGAAATCCACCAGGCCATTGACAATGGCTTTCCTTGGGTGACGGGATGAAGGGAGTGGAGGGGACTACAAGGGTGGTTCTTCTCATCATGACACTTCTAGCATTTATGAAATTTCTACCACAAACATCTAAAATCCAGAAAAATACTGGGGCACCTGGGTGGCTCAGTGGGTTGAGCCTCTGCCTTTCGCTCGGGTCACTATCTCGGGGTCCTGGGATCGAGCCCCGCGTCGGGCTCTCTGCTCAGCAGGGAGCCTGCTTCTCCCTCTCTCTCTGCCTGCCTCTCTGCCTACTTATGATCACTCCCTCTGTCAAATAAATAAATAAAATCTTTAAAAAAAAATAAAATCCAGAGAAATACTATTTTATGTTTACATGCTATAAAAAATTTTTATATCATATATAATATAGAAAAGCTACCCATCTTTAAAATCCTTCAGTGGAATTATTTAACACCGATTTGCTGTCTTTCACACATTCATCAGGAATTGCTCTGGATGCCAGGATGGCGTGATGTGGTCAGGTGGGGTACAGGGGTGCAGGAAACTCAGTCCTGACCCTGAGGAAATAGGACACTCTAACAAGAAAGAAATGCAGGAGTTATGGAGGAGGCTGGGCAACATGTTCTGGAAATCTCAGAGCAGGAGGATCAAGGAGGGCCACTTAGAAGAGGCACAATACAGGCTGATTTGGGAAGGATGCGGCTGTGGCATTGAGACATGTGGTGCTATATGTGCTCTAGGTGCTACAGGTGAAAACCTGACTGTACTTAAAACGGGGACATTGATTGGGGACAGGAAAAGTTAAGTCTCCTCCTGCTCCCTAACTTTCTACCACCTGCTCTTCCCTCGACACAGCACAGAAAAAAGTCTCTCTCTGAGCATCTCACAGAATCACCAGACCATAGAGTACAGAAGTAGAAAGTTCAAATGTCCTCATTATACATACAAAGACATCAAAGTCCAGTGAGGGAAAGGGTCTTGCCCTCAAAGTCTCCTGATTTTTTATCCGTGGAACCAGCTGGCCTCACATTCCAAGGAACACTTGGCTTCTGACACCATTGCTACACAGGGTGTGTCTTACAGAAGTGACAACAGCGGCACCACAGCCCCTTGATACCTCTCTAAGATGCTATTAATTCCTTCTTCCTGGTTGTCTTCTACATCTGCTACAGAGGTCCTGAAAATGAACTTCTCTCTGCCTCACTCCCATACCTTAGAACTCCAAACTCTGATCATGAGTTAAACCTGACTTAAAGTCATCCAAAGAAAACTAACAATGTTAGATATCTTTACTCTTCATAATAACCCTATGAAGTAGCAACTATTATTCCCATTTAAAAAATGAAAATAAAGAGATTTCTCCTCTGAGTCCATGTTAAGAGAAGTATGATAAAGTACAGTGGTTTGCAAACATTTTTGACCCCAAAATATCATTGAACACTACATCAAAAACTAATGATGTACTATACGTTGGCTAACTGGATTTAAATTTTTTAAAGGATTAACAACAACAACAACAAAAAGAAAACAAATAATGGTTCTACCTGCACATCCCTCCACATAGGTAAGCAAAAAAGGTAAGCAAAAAAGGCCCTTTACTTCTGGCATACCCAACAGTGCCCTCTCTTGGCATAACAGAAAACAGAAAAATGGTTAAGGACAAAGGCTTTATAGACAGACAGACCTGGGTTCAAGTCTCTGATCTACCTCTGATTAGCTGTCTGACCTTAGGTGACTTATATAATTTTTCTGTGCCTTCTTTTCCTAATTTACAAAATGGTTATACACAGCCTACAGCATTGTTATGAGGATTACATTAAATAATGTATATAAAGTGCTTAGTACTATACTGTAAATTCAAGTCACCAGACTGTGAGCCTGATGAGGGCAGGCAAGGGCTGAGTCTGCCTTGTCCACCCTGAATCCCCAGGACTTACTAAAAATCCTGGCTTTTAACGTAGTCTTCGTAAAATTTGATGAACAAATGATAAGTGAATAAATGAAATTCAGCCCAAATAAAGGTTCGGTGCTATGGTAATCATACCTGACAGTGTCCCTACATTGCACATTCAAAAACAATAACATATTAAGAAGAGAAAACCACCCAGAAGCTGATTTCACAGGTTTCTGGTAAAGAATTGTTAACAGGGAAAAGGGAGAATTGGGTTTCCAACACAATGCTATACTAAATGCACTTTATACCCTCCAACCAAAATCGGTTGATTTTGCTAGCTAGGAAAAAAATACATTAATTGCTCCATTAACTCTCAGAAAGGTAAAGCATATTCCTAACAAAATTGTGTGAACCCTGGAACTCAGAGATGCTAACAATGCTCTAAATCTACATGAAATGAACATCAGAGACAAAACCCAGAACCCACGCAAGATGAGAACTGTAGGAGAAAATGTCTCCACCTGAAGTCAATACCCCAAGTTACACACTGGTGTCAAGGTGAACTAGGACAAAAGTGCTCTATCCTCTACTCCTTGAGGACTACAAAACAAATTGCTTATACTGAACATTGGCAATTAATGGAAGGGGAGAAAAGCCTCTCTTAGAATTTGTAGCTACAACCCAATCTTGTTAAGAGGGCTTGCAGCCTGAATTCACTGTACGTGGGTAGGTCAGAAATACCAAGCCAAGAATGTAGTTGAAAGTGGTCTCGGGATGCCTGGGTGACTCAGTCAGTTAAACATGTGCCTTTGGCTCAGGTCATGGTCTAAGGGTCCTGGAATGGAGAACTGCTTCAGGTTCCCCACTCAGCGGGGAGTCTTCTTCTCCCTCTGTTCCTCCTTTGCCCCCACCTTTGCTTGAGCTCTCTCTCTGTCAAATAAATAAATAAAATCTTTTTTTAAGATTTTATTTATTTATTTGACAGACAGAGATCACAAGTAGGCAGAGAGGCAGGCAGAGAGAGAGGAGGAAGCAGCCTCCCTGCAGAGCAGACAGCCCAATGCAGGGCTCTACCCCAAGACCCTGGGATCATGACCCGAGCTGAAGGCAGAGGCTTTAACCCACTGAGTCACCCAGGTGCCCCTAAATAAAATCTTTTTTTAAATAATTAAATAAATAAAGTAGTATCAACTTGGTAATGACCAGAGGCTCCTGGCAGAAGTCAATGCAAATCCCCTCTGTAGGAATTCACATTTAACACAAGCCTCGAAGATTACCCAAAGGTAAAATTTTGATATTTTAGCTCACAGTCACAGTTAGAAAACAAACAAGGAAATCAGGCATCATGAGTAAGAGTCAGCAAAAACAATAGGTAATAGATTCAGACCCACAAAGGCCTCAAACACTGGAATTCCCCAATATAGAATTTAAAATAATTTTATATATTTAATAACTAACATTTTAAAAGATTTTATTTATTTATTTGATAGAGAGAACACAAGCAGGGGGAGAAGCAGAGGAAGAGGGAGAAGCAGACTCCCCATTGAACAGGGAAGCCTGATGTGGGACTCAAACCCAGGACCCCAGGATCATGACCTGTCGAGGGCAGATGCTTAACTGACTGAGCTATGCAGATGCCCTTATATTTAATAATGCTTTTAAGTGGTATTGAAAATTTAAGTAGAGGGTATCTATAAAAGTGACTTTGTGGATTAAAAAAAAGATTAAAAATGAAAAATATAGAGGCACCTGGCTGGCTCAGTCAGTAGAGCATGCAACTCTTGATCTTGGGGTTATAAGTTTCAGCACCACATTGGGTATAGAGATTACTTAAAAATAAAATCTTTTCCTCAACAAAAGGAAAAATGTAATGACTAAAATTTACAACTCAGTATATGACTTTAAGAGCAAATTAGACACAGTTGAAGAAGAATGAAACAGAATTCACAGAGGTAGAAAATATCAAAGAGAGATTAAGAACCATGGAGATGAGTATGAAAAGATATGACATATACCTAATCATAGTTACCAAAGGAGTAGTGACAAAGAATAGTGAAGAGACAAGATTTGAAGGAAGAGTAGTCATTGAGTCCGTCATTATATTTGAGAAATATCCATAAACAGTGAATATAAATAAATACAGATTTAAGAACCTAAAGAAGCTCAAGAAGGGTAAATGAAAAGAAACTAACATCAACTAGTGTTACCAGATTTAGCACATAAAAATATAAGACTCTTAGCTATATTTGAATTTCAGATAAACAATGAAGAATTTTTTAAGCACGTATCCCATATAATATTTGGAACATACTTACACTAAAAATGTATTTGTTGTTTACCAGAAATTTAAATTTAATGGGTATCTTATATTTTTTCTGGCAACTCTAACATCTAGATACATTAAAATAAAAGTGAAAAATACTAAAGAAAAAGAGCTCATAAAAGTAGTCAAAGAGAGAAGATAGATGGCCTCTAGGTTAGCAACAAGGAGACTTGACAATTGACTTTACAACAAGAGATACCAGAAGCCAGTGGAATAATATCTTTGATGTAATAGAAAAACAAAACTACAATCTACATCCAGAGAAAAATATTTTAAAATGAGACTAACACAAAGACATTTTTGAGCAAAAATTGAACAACTTTGTCAGAAACAGATCTTCATTTTAAAAAATGCTAAAGCAAAAAAAAAAAAAAAATGCTAAAGCATTCCTTCAGGCAGGAGAAAAGAAATCCCAGATTGAGGTCATGGAAGCAAGAAGGAATGAAAAGCAAGGAAGACAATGGGTATGTGGGTAAATCTATGCAACAAATCTGACTGAACCATTAATACGATTAGGGATTAAAAAACCAAAGTAGAATTAAAATACATTCACAATAATAGATTAGAAGAATGATGATGCTGTTTTAACTTGCACTTGGGGAAAAAGGATAATGGCAATTAATTTTTTAATTTGATTAATTAAGTGAGTCTGTTAACATTTCTAGAGTAATGACTAAATCATAGCAATAAGGTATCTAACTTTCAAAGAGGATTAAGATAAAATGAGAAAAATAGTCTCCCCAAAATGACTGGAAAAGACATGGAAAAAAAAAACAGATAAGGCAAAATGATAAAAAAGAAAAAATCCAAATAATCATTAATCATCTAAAATTCCAATTATCAGGGAGAATTTTTTAAAATACAGGTAAGTACCATTTATGAGTTACATAAGTACTCACAAGGATTTAAAGTAAAAGAATGGAAAAAGATAGGCAAATACTAACTAAAAGAGAAAGATGGGGTAATTATATTAAAATCAGAAAAATATACTTTAATAAAAAAGGTATTATTAGGAATGAGGAAGGTCACTAAGTCATGGGGAAAAGGCCCAATTCACCAAAAGATAAAACATTCTAAACTTGTATGCAACCAATAACATGAACTAAAAACATATGAGGAAAAACTGACAGAACTACAGGAGAAATTGACAAATCCACTATATAGTAGGGATTTTAACACACTTTTCTCAGTAATTGATAGATAACACAGACCAAAATATCAGTAAGCATACAGAAAATTTGACACAAATAATAAGCTTGATCTGATGGTCATATATAGAACATTACAGTCAGTATATTCTCAAGCATACAAAGGTCAGTTTTCATCAACATTTCAGAGATTTTTTTTTTGTCCTACAGATCACATTTTCTAATCATAATGCAAATAAATAAAAAACCAAAAATGATAAAATAATGGAGAAATAGCATACATTTCCAAATTTAAAACCATTTCTAAATGACTCATTGATCAAAAAAGAAATCACAATGGAAATGAGAAAATATTTAGAACTGAATGGTAATGAAAATATTTCATATTGGGATACAGCTATAAGGATATCAAGAAGGAAATTTGTAGCTTTAAATGTTTATATTACAGGGGCGCCTGAGTGGCTCAGTGGGTTAAGCCACTGCCTTCGGCTCAGGTCATGATCTCAGAGTCCTGGGATCGAGTCCCGCATCGGGCTCTCTGCTCAGCAGAGAGCCTGCTTCCCTCTCTCTCTCTGCCTGCCTCTCCATCTACTTGTGATTTCTCTCTGTCAAATAAATAAATAAAATCTTAAAAAAAAAATGTTTATATTACAAAGCATGAAGGATGAAACTAATGAGCTAAATATTCTACTTAAACAACTTCAAGGACAGTAGAATGAAGGAAACAATAAAGATAAGAATAAAGATTAATGAAATAGAGAACATACATTTTAGAGGATTAATAAGCCCCAAAACTGATTATTTGAAAGACCAATAAACTTGAATCTAATCATGAAGAAGCAACCAAACAAATCCAAATTAAGTTTTCTATGACTGGTGTAATAAATTGCCACAAACTCAGTGGCTTAACACAAATTTATTATTTTATAATTATGTAGGTCAGTAGGCTGATAGGGATCTCACTGAGCTAAAACAAGGTGTCAGAAGAGCTGCATTCCTTTTTGGAGGCTCTGGGGAAGATCCACTTTCTTGCTCATTCAGGTGGCTGGCAGAATTCAGTTCCTTGTGGTGATAAGACTGAGATCCCTATTTCCTTGCTAGCTGGCACCTTAGGACCACCTCCAGTTTAAAACCATTTCCTACATTCCTTGGCTCATATCCCTTCATGATATCTCTATCTTACCCTAAAAAAAAGAGACAGCATAGATGTGGCAAACTATTAGTATTTGATGAAGTTAAATAAAGGATGAATATGTGTTCACTGTACTATTCTTACAACCTTGGGTAGGTTTGAAATTATTTAAAAGAAAAAACTGTGACAAAATTAGTGCTGAAAGAGAAACAAGATTAGCAAAACTGAAAAGAATTATGGCAAAACTGATGAAAAGATAAAAGGAGAAAAGCACAAGTAAATAATAGAAAAGAGGGTATAACTACAGATGCATGGAGATTTTAAAAAATAGCAAGCAGATATAAACAATTATATGCCAGGATATCTAAAAACTAAAATGAGTTGGACAAATTCCAAGAAAAGAAGTATAGATTACCAAAACTGACTCATGAAGAAATAGAAACTCTGAATAATTCCAAAAGCACTAAAGAATTTTTGCTTCAATTAAAAACTCCCATGATGGAAAGATCAACACAGATGGTTTTATCAACAAAATCTTTAAAATAAGTATTTCCAAATTCACACAAACTATTCCAGAATAATGAAAATGAAGCAACATTCCCCAGCTCATTTCATTTAAACAAAGAACAAAATGAGGACTCGTCTTTAAAGATATCCAAAATCATTTTAAAGTTATTCATTGTTGAGACAATGAAATATTGGCATGGGGATAGACAAAATGAATGGAAAAATCAATGGAAAGAAAAGAGAGTCTAGAAATAGACCCACACATCTATCAACATATAAGTTATGACCAACTTGGCATTGTAGATCAATGAGTAAGGGTGGGCTCTTCAATAACTGCTGCTGGGATACTTGATTATACATATGGGACAGGGGAATGAAACTGAAACTTTACATCACACCATACACTGAAACCAGCTCCAGGTAGATTAAAGACATATAAAACTTTTTATTAGACAAAAGAAATTAATCTTTATAACCTTGTGACAGAGAAGGACTTCTTAAACAAGACATAAAAGAACTTACTATAAAGGAAAAGAATAGTAAAATTACATTAAAATAAGAACTTTCATCAAAGCACATCATAAAGAGAATGAACAAACAAGCCATAAACTAGGAAAAGACATTTGCCATCCATAGTCAGAATTTACATAAGGAACTCCTACAAACCAAGAAGTAGAAGATGAAACAATCCAACAAAAGATTTAAAACAACCACTTCACAGCAGAGGAAACCAGATGACTAATAAAACATGTAATGACATCCAACCTTATTAGTATTCAGGAGATACAAATTAAAACTGTAATGTGTTACCACACTTGCAAAATCAAAAAATCTACTCATATTAATCAAAGATTGTGTTGGGGTGCCTGAGTGGCTCAGTCATTAAGCGGCTGCCTTCTGCTCAGGTCAACATGATCCTAGGGCCCTGGGATCAAGCCCTGAATCAGGCTCCCTGCTCAGCAGGAAGCCTGCTTCTCCTGCTCCCGCTCCCCCTGCTTGTGTTCCCTCTCGCTCTCTCTCTGTGTGTGTCTCTCCCTCTCTGTCAAATAAATAAATAAATAAAATCTAAAAAAAAAAAAAAAAAAAAACTGTGGAACAGTACAACATTGAATACAGATGCTCATAAATTACCTTTGTTTCATTCCTCATCTTAAAGGAAACAGAGATATATGCTGTTGGTAATACAAGCCCTTTGAAAAACAATGTTGTATCTATAGAAAAGGTGACAATTTGCCTTCCCTTGAGGCACCAACTACACTCCTAGAGTATACCCAGAGTATTCCTACTCTACGAAACCCTTGTACTGCACCATGGAAGACCAACAAAATGTTCATAGCAGCACTGCTTGTAATAGCAAAATCTGGAAACAACTGGGAAGCCAATCCACTGTAGAATCATAAACTGTGGGGTAGCCACACAGTGGAGAAAACAAATGAATTATAACTACGTGCAGCTACACAGCTGTATCTCAGGAGTAAAATGCTGAATACTAAAAACAAGCCACAGAAGAAGACAAGATTCCATTTTTATAAAACTTAAAAATGCAGAAAGCAGACAATACTATTCTTCGAAACACAGTCATCTGGTTCAACTACCTCTGAGAAGTGAGGCTAAAGGGGTAAGACTGAGCGGGGGCATACAAAGAGCTTCAAAAGTAATTGTAAAGAGTTCTTACACTGTGTGATGAGAGATGGGGGAAAGGAGAGGAGGTGATATTAGCTCATGGAGAAGAGCTTTACAAGTCAGTCCTCACTGGAAGGAGGAGAGGTGTACAGTGTTTGGAGGCAGAGATGAGGAAACTGGGGAGAGACACAAAAAAGAAGCAAGGAAGATAGGAGAGTCTCAGGACAATATAAGTGAAGGAGGCAAGTTTTGGGGGGAGCAGGGAAAGGAAAGGTCAATATTAACTACCCATTAGGGTCTTTAACATAATCTCTAATGATCAATCAATCCTTAGTGATCCCACCGAAGAGGTATTATACCCATTTTTAGATGAGGCAACTGACATCCTTAGGTTACTTGGCTGACTCTCTGCCAACTTTCAAATGCTCCAAAGCTAAGAGATCTCTTAGATCTCTTTTCCACCTGTGCTCACTTTTGGGTGATCCCACCCAATTCACAGCTTTAAATGTCATCTGTCCACTGGAGACCTTCACATTGGTATCTTCAACCAGATTTCTCCTGAGAACTACTGTCTTGCAGCCCCAGCAGCCTGTGGAACCCCCACACTTGGATGTCTAACTGGAATCTCAAATATAATTAATGTGTCCATGAGAACACTTGATCTTTCTTGGGATAAGGGAGGTCGTCTCTGAGTCTTGCCCCTCTTGGCAAATGGTGGCATCAATTTCTAGGTCTCAGGTCAAAATCCTTGGGCCATCCTTGACTCCCTCCTTCCCCCATGCTCCAAATTTAATCCAGGAGCAAATTCTGTGAGCTCTCCCTTCAAAATAAGTCTTGAATCTAACCACATCTTACCCCTCACCACATCCTCCCTGATCTAAGGCCCTGTGATCTCTCACCTGGATATCAGTATGCAACAAATCTTCCTGTGTCTACTTTTGACTCCCTTTCCATCTGTTCTCCACTCAGAAGCTGGAATGATCCCTTAGTGCGTAAACCATCTGGGTGGTGGTTACAAGGATGTGTTCACTTTGTAAACAATCACTGAATTTCAGGCCTATCATTTAGATATTTTAAGTTTTAAGTTCTGTAGGTATTTTAACTTTTAACTTAAAAATTCACCCCAATTTCCTCCTTCTCTTCCTCTCCTTATTCTCTTCCCTTTTTGAACAATTCAGCCAAGAGCCACTAGGTAAGGTGGGGCCAGGCAAGGCTGGATGCAGAGAGCAACAAGTGAAGAGTTGTCTGATGTGGGGTGTTACAGCCTAAAGAGGTGATCCTGAACAGATACTGAAGCCCCAACAAGATAAGGGAGTCTGTCACACAGGGGTGGGAATGGCCCAGCAGTGGGGTGTTAGAGTTAACACTCCCACAGGAGTGTGGTCAGAGCAGAGTGACATAATTAGAAGGATGTCTTCACAGCAGGCCAGTCCTGGCTAGAGTAAAATAAATAGAAATATAACAAGATGTCTGGGAGCACCTGCCACCACCCTCACATAAAATAGCAAGCACACCTAGAGCCCAGATCTTGGGTTTCTAGATACATTTTCCACCAAAAATTACCAGAGATCTTTGGAGAAATGGCTGGTTCCAGGACTGGGGTAGGAAAAGTACAAGATGAGCCTGGAACATCTTGTTGTGCTAGACTGTAAGGAAACACTCAAAGATAGATAAGGATTTATCATAAGAACAACTGGAAGGAGCTCCTTCTGGCTAAATTACGGACAAGTAAGTATCAAAATAAATAATAACATTAATATCACATTAACAAGTTAAAGAAGAAAAATCACATGATCTTATCAATCGATGGGGAGAGAGCATTTGGCAAAACCCAATGCCCAGTCATGATTAAAAAAAAAAAAAAAAAAAAACAGCTCTTAGCAAACTAGAAGTAGAGAGGAACTTCCTCCACTTGATAAAATACATCTACAGAAAACCTCTAACTAACATCACAATTACAATGAGAAACTTTTCCACTAAGATCAGGTATAAGGCAAGGTTGTCCCCTCTGACAACTTTTCAGCATTATACTGGAAGTACTAGTTGATGCAATAAGATGAGAAGAAATAAAAAGCATAAAGATTAGGAAGAAAGAAATAAAACTATCTTTGTTCACAAACAACATGATAGTCTATGTAGAAAATCTGAAGGAAAAAGAGTAAAAACTCCTGGAAGCACAGCTTTATCCATAACTACTGCAACTTGGAAGCAGCCAAGGAGCCCATCAGTAGGTGAATAGATAAACAAACTAGTACAGCCAGACAATGGACTATTATTCAGCACTAAAAAGAAATAAGCTATCAAGCCATAGAAGACATGGAGAAACTATAGATGCATATTACTAAGTGAAAGAAAGCCAATCTGAAATAAATATTATATATTTATATAATTTATATACATTTATATAATATATATATTATATAATCCAGGGGAAAGGCAAAATTATGGAGACAACAAGAAGATTAGTGGTTCCTGGGGTGGGGGTTGAGTTAATAGGCAAAACACAGAGGATTTTTAATGCAGTGAAAACTCTGTATGATATTATAATGATGTATACATGCCATTGTGCATTTGCCCAAAGCCATAGAGTATATAACACCAAGAGCAAACCCTAAAATAAACTGTGGGCTTTGGGTGATTATGATGTCAATATCGGTTCATCTTTGGTTAAAAAAAAAAAGTACTACTCTGGTGAGTGATGTTGGTAATGGGAGAGGCTGTGCATGCATGGGGTCAGGCAGTATATGGAAGATATCTGTACCTTCCTTTCAAATGTATTGTAGGGGTGCCTGGATGACTCAGTAGGTTAAGTGTCTGATTTGGGCTCAGGACATGATCCCAGGGTTCTGCTTGGAGGGGAGCTTGCTCCTTCTTCTACCTCTGCCCTCCCCTGGCTCACACTCTCTCACTTTGCTCTCTCTCAGATAAATAAATAAAATCTTTAAAAAATGTATTATAAACCTAAAACTGCCCTAAAATATAAAGTCTCTAAAAAAAAAAAAAAAAAAACTCTCGAAATTAATAGGCAATTCCAGTAAGGATGCAAGATATAAGTTGAATATAGAAAAGTCAACTCATTTCCTATATACTAGCAATGAACAAAAGGATTTTGAAATTAAAAACAATATATTATTTACATTAACAGCTCCCAAAAATGAAATAGCTAGGTTAAACCTGGCAAAATATATACAATACCTATATGAGAGAAAACTACAAAATGCTGATGAATGAGATCAAAGAACGAAATAAATGGGGAGGTATTCCATGTTTATGGATAGGAAGACTCAATATGGTCAAGAAATCAGTTCTTCCCAACTTGATCTATAAAGTCAATGCAATCACAATTAAAATCTGAGCAAATTATTTTGTGGTTAGGAGAAGGAGAATAGTATTGAAGGAGAAGAATAAAGTTGCATGACTGGAACTACCCGACTTCAAGACTTACTATGAAACTACAGTAATCTAGACAGTGTGGTATTGGCAAAAGAATAGACAAATATATCAGTGGAACAAAATATAAAGCCCAGATGTAGATACACATAAATATAGTTAGCTGTTCTTGACACAAAAATAAAGGCAATATTGTGGAGCAAATATGGTCTTTTCAATGAATGGTGCTGGAACAACTGTACATCCACATGCAAAAAAAAAAAAAATTAATCTGGACACAGACTTTACACCCTTCACAAAAGTTAATTGAAAATGCATCACAGACCTAAATATAAAATGCAAAACTATAAAACTTCTAGAAGATAACATAGGATTAAATCTAGTTGACCTTAGGCATGATCCATGAAAAAAACAGTTGACAAGCTGGATTTCATTAACATTAAAAACTTCTGCTCTGGGAAAATACTATCAAAAGAATGAGAAGACATGCTAAAGACTGGAAGAAAATTTGTAAAAAAATTATTTGTAAAAAAAAAAACCTGTCTTATAAAGGTCTATTACCCAAAATATACAAAGAACTCTTGAAACCAAGAACAAGACAAACAACCTGATTTAAAAATAGACAAAAGACCTGAACATACACCTCACCAAAAAAGATATACAGATGATAAATAAGCACATGAAAAGATGTTCAACATCACATGTCATTAGAAAAATATAAATTAAGACAAATACTACTACACACCAATTCAAATAGCCAAAATCTAAAACACTAACACCACCAAATGCTGACGAGGATGTGGAGCAACAGGAACTCTCATTTATTTCTGGTGGGAAGCAAAGTGGTACAGCCACTTTGGAAGACACTGTGGCAGTTTCCTACAAAACTAAATGTACTTCTACCATAAGATCCAGCAATCATGCTTCTTTGTATTTACCTAAATGGATTTTAAAGCTCATGTCTACACAAAAACCTTAAAATTGATGTTCATAACCACTTTATCTATAATTGCCAAAACTTGGAAGCAATCAGGATTTTCTTCAGGAGGTGAGTGAATTTGGTACCTCCAGACAATGGACCACTATTTGGCACTAAGAAGAAATGAACAATGAAACCATAAGAAGACATGGAGAAACCTTAAATACATACTACTAAGTGAACGAAGCCAATCTGAATAGGCTGTATACTGTATGATTCCAATCAAAACATCCTGGAGAAAGCAAAACTTTAGGAACAGAAAAAAGACCAGTAGTTGCCAAGGCTTATGGGGAAGAAAGGGATGAATAGATGGAGCACAGAGGATTTTTTAAACAGTGAAATTATTCTGTATTCTATTATAATGGTGAGTAAATGTCATTATACATTTGTCAAAACCAAAAACTACACAACACAAAGAGTGAACCCTGATGTAAACTATGGACTTTGGGTGATAATGATGTCAATGTAAGTTCATCAGTTGTAACAAATGTACCACTGTGGTGTTGGATGTTGGTTGGGGAAGCAGTGTATATGTGGGGGCAGGAGATATATGGGTAATCTTTATACCTCCCATTCAATTTTTCTGTGAACCTAAAACTACTCTAAAAAACAAAGTCTATGAAAAGTAGTAAAAACAGATTCTGACCCATTAATAAAATCAGAAATCATGATACTAAACTGAAATAAACTAAAATTTTGATGACAGTTGTGATATTTACATTATTCAAGTGCCTCCCCACAAAATACTTACTAATTACAAGGAGAAAAAGTATAACTTGACAATGGAGGAGGCTAGCTTGACACCATCTTAATCAAGGGCTTAAAGTGACCTTTATCGGTAATGAGACAAATTGAAATCACACCACCTGATAGGATGCAATGAGAAGAGTCACAGGGTGGCTTCTGTGATACTCCTGCCAAAGACACAACACCTGAATCTAATCTTGAGGAAACATCAGACAAAACACAATTAAGAGACATGCTATAGGGGTGCCTGGGTGGCTCAGTGGGTTAAAGCCTCTGCCTTTGGCTCGGGTCATGATCCCAGGGTCCTGGGATCAAGCCCCACATCAAGCCCCACATCAGGCTCTCTGCTCAGCAGAGAGCCTGCTTCTCCCTCCCTCTCTGCCTACTTGTGCTCTCTCTCTCTCTCTGTCAAAAAAATAAATAAAATCTTTAAAAAATAAAAAAAATTAGGGGCACCTGGGTGGCTCAGTGGGTTAAGCCGCTGCCTTCGGCTCAGGTCATGATCTCAGGGTCCTGGGATTGAGTCCCGCATCGGGCTTTCTGCTCAGCAGGGAGCCTGCTTCCCTCTCTCTCTCTCTCTGCCTGCCTCTCTGCCTACTAGTGATCTCTCTCTGTCAAATAAATAAATAAAAATTAAAAAAATTAAAAAATTTTAAAAAATAAAATAAAGGTACTGAAATTCATATTTTAAAAAAAGAGAGAGAGACATGCTATAACATAACTGACTTGTAATCTTAAAAAGTACCAAGATCATGCAAGTTAAGGAAACACTGCCGAACTGTTCCAGACAGGAGACTAAAGAGATTGGATAGCTAAATGATTCTGAATTGTACCCTTTACTATAAAGGATATTATTAGGACAACCAGAAAAACTTTGATGGAGTTAAAGATTAGATGAATATTAACTTCCTGATTTTGATGATTGTATTGTGATTCTGTAGAACTATCTTGTAGAAATTTATTTTGTGGGAAATACACACTGAAGTATCAGGGGTTTAACAGGACACCATGTTGGCAGTTTACTCTCAAATAATACATGGAAAATTATCTTGTACTCTTCTTGCAAATTTAAGGTTTTTAATTTTTTTTAATTCAACTTTAGAGGCACCTGGGTAGTTCACTTGGTTGAGTATCTGACTCTTGGTTTCAGCTCAGGTCATGATCTCAGGGTAGTGAGATCGAGCCCCATGTCAGGCTCCATGCTCAACACAGAGTCTGCTTGAGGTTCTTTCCCCCTCCCTCTTCCTCCCTCTGCTCTTCCTCTCTCTCTCTCTCAAATAAATAAACAAAATCTTTTTAAAAAATCAAATAAAATTCAAACTTATTTATAGGTATTTACATGCTGTAGAATGAAGGTGGAACCCAACTTCACACTGTATACAAAACTTAACTCAAAATGGATCAACAATTTGACTATAAGAGCTAAAAACCTAATACTCTTTTTTTTTTTAATTTAATTTATTTATTTATTTGACAGAGAAAGAGAAAGCACAAGCAGGTGGAGCAGCAGGCAGAGGGAGAGAGAGAAGCAGACTCCCTCCTGAGCAGAGAGCCTAATGTGGGGCTCAATCCTAAGACCCTGGGATCATGACCCCAGCAGAAGGCAGTCGCTTAACTGACTGAGTCACCCAGGTGTTCGTTCCTAAAACCATAAAACTCTTAAAAGAAAACACGGAGGTAAATTTTCATGACCTTGGATTTGGCAATGAAATCTTAGACATGACACTGAAAGCAAGGACAAGCAACAAAAATAAAAATAAATAAATTGGGCTTCATCAAATTAAAAACTTTTATGCATCAAAAGACATTACCAAGAGAGTGAAAAGACAACCAATAGAATGGGATAAAATAATTGCAAATTAGATACCTGCTAGGGGTCTAGCATCTAGAACACATAAAGAACTCCTGACACCTGACAACAAAAAGACAACCCAATCTAAAAATGGGGAAAGCACTTGAGTAGACATTTATAAAAAGAAACCATATAACAGACATTTTTTCCAAAGAAGACACACAAATGGCCAACAAGAACATGGAAAGGTGGTTAGCATCACTGATCATCAGGGAAATGTGAATCAAAAGCATCATGATATATCACCTCACAGCTGTTAGAATGGCTATCATCAAAAAGACAAGAAATAACAAGTATTAGTGAGGATGCAGAGAAAAGGGAACCATTGTGCACTATTGGTGGGAATATATTTTGGTGTAACCACTGTGGAAAACCGTAGGGAGGTTCCTCAAAAAATTAAACATAGAACAACCTATGGTCCAGCAATCCCACTTCTGTGTATCTTTTCAATGGAAATGAAAACAAAATCAAAGAGATATGTGCACTCCCGTGTTCACTGCAGCATTAGCCACAATAACCAAGACATGGAAACAACCTAAGTGTTCATCAATGGATTAATGAATAAAGATGTGAGATAGATATAGATTAAGATATAGATATAGATATAATCATATATGTGATATATATGTATTTGGTATTTTTATACATATATGTGTGTGCACATATATATACACACATACACAATGAAGTATTATTCAACCGTGGGAAAGAAGGAAATCTTGCCCATTTTGGACAATATGGGTGGAACTTGAGGGTGTTATGCTAAGTGAAATAAGCCAAACAGAGAAAGACAAATACTACGGGTATCGTTTATGAGTGGAACCCCCCCGCAAATGTCAAACTTATAGGGGCTGAGGGAAAGGGGAAAATAGGGAGAGGTTGGTTAGAAGGATACAAACTTTCAGCTCTAAGATAAATAAGTTCCGGACACCTGGGTGGCTCAGTCAGTTAAGCATTTGCCTTCAACTCAGGTCATGGCTCCAGGGTTCTGGGATGGAGCCCCACAACCAGCTCCCTGCTCAGTGGGGAGCCTGCTTCTCCCCCTCCCTCTGCCCCTCCCCCCATTTGTCTTCTCTGTTGCTCATTCTGCTCTCTCTCAAATAAATACATAAATAATCTTTTTCTTTTAAAGATGAATACACTCTGAATGTAGAATGTAGCGACTATAGTTGATAACACTATATTATGTAAGTGAAATTTGCTAATAGCTTAGAATTTAAATGTTCTCACCACAAAAATGTGTGTGTGTCCACAGGAATCAGCTGGGTTTGGAGACTCCAAACAGGGCCCTGGGTCAGAGATAGAAACGCTCAGTCACAGGCTGGCTGAGCTCTGAACAGCCAGAGACCAGGGAGATGGGAGGGACTGACCGCTTTTCTCTAAGGGCGCACTGAGGAGTGGGGCCCCAACCTCTCCACTCCTCTGGCTGGAGATTGGGAGGCCGCCATCTTCATTCCCGTCCTCCAAAGCAGTATGGAAAGCATTCGGGAACAAAAGCTCAGAGAGCAAACCTGAGCAGATTCCTTAGTCTGGCCCCTGGCAAGGGCGGTGCAATTCCACCTCCAACAAAGACATTTGATATTCACTGCAACAGGCCCCTCCCCAGAAGATCAGCAAGAATGTCCACCAACGGGGCGCCTGGGTGGCTCAGTGGGTTAAGCCGCTGTCTTCGGCTCAGGTCATGATCTCAGGGTCCTGGGATCGAGTCCTGCATCGGGCTCTCTGCTCAGCGGGGAGCCTGCTTCCTCCTCTCTCTCTGCCTGCCTCTCTGCCTACTTGTGATCTCTCTCTGTCAAATAAATAAATAAAATCTTTAAAAAAAATAAAATAAAATAAATAAATAAATAAATAAATAAATAAATAAAAAGAATGTCCACCAAGACCAAGTTTACCGATCAGTGAGAACTGTAAAACTGCAGTGCTAGGAGAATATAGCACATAGAATTCATGGCTTTTTTTCTCATGATTTTTTAGTCTTTCAAATTTTTTAAATTAAAAAATTTTTTTTTCTTTAATTTTTCTTTTTCTATGTTTTTAATTTTTCTTCTTTCCTTTTTCAACCAACATCTTATCTTATCAATCCCTTTTAAAAATATTTTTTAATTTTCATTTTTATAGTCATATTCTGTCCCTTTATTGTATTTAACCTTATTGTGTGTGTGTGTATGTGTGTGTGTGTATATGTTTTTCTTTCCTAAAAATTTTGGGATCAGTTTCTTCTAACAGAACAAAATTTACCCTAAATCTAGTGTATGGCTTTGTTTTAGTCTCCTCCTGATCACATTCTCTCTTTTTTATTTTTTTAATTTTTTCTTTCTTTTTTCCACCAACTTCTTATCAATTTTTTTAATCTTTTTAATTTTCATCTTTACAGTCATATTCCATCCCTTCATCGTATTTACCCTTATTTTTGTTTATATATAACTTTTTCTTTCTTTAAAATGTGGAAAGCAGCATTGGGCTCTCTGCTCAGCAGGGAGCCTGCTTCCTCCTTTCTCTCTGCCTGCCTCTCTGTCTACTGGAGATCTCTGTCTGTCAAGTAAATAAATAAAATCTTTTAAAAATAAATAAATAAATAAAGTAAAATAAAATAAAATGTGGGAAGCAGTTTCTTCCAATAGACCAAAATACACCCAAAATCTACTGTGTGGCTCTGTTCTACACACCAGCCTGATCATATTCTTTTTTTTTCCTTTCTTTTCTTCCCTGTTTTGGGTCTCTTCTGATTTGTTTACTGTATATTTTTCTGGGATCATTGTTACCCTTTTAGAATTTTGTTCTTTCATTCATCTATTCTTCTCTGGATAAAATGACAAAACAGAAAACTCACCTCAAAAAAAAAAGAAAGAAAAAGAGGTAGTACCAACTGCCAGGGACCTAATGAACACGGACATTAGAAAGATATTGGAAAAATGACAACTATAAAGATACTAGCTGGGCTTGAAAAAAAAAAGCATAAAAGATACTACAGAATCCTTTTCTGGAGAAATAAAAGAACTAAAGTCTAACCAAAATTTTTTATTTTTGAAATTAAAAAAGCTATTAATGAGGTGTAATAAAAAATGGAGGCTCTTACTGCTAGGATAAATGAGGCAGAAGAACGAATTCGTGATATAGAAGACCAAATGATGGATAATAAAGAAGCTGAGAAAAAGAGAGATAAACAACTACTGGATCACAAGGGAAGAATTCAAGAGATAAGTGATACCATAAACAAAACAGTATTAGAATAATTTGGATCCCAGAAGAAGAAGAAGGAGAGAGTGGGGCAGAAGGTATATTGGAGCAAATTATAGAAGAGAACTTCCCTAATTTAAGGAAAGAAACAAGCATCAAAATCCAAGAGGCACAGAGAACCCCTCTCTAAACCAATAAAAATAGATCAACACCCCATCTTGTAAAACCTACAAGTCTCAGAGACAAAGAGAAAATCCTGAAAGCAGCTCAGGACAAGAGTTCTGTAATAGTAGAAACATTATTGGCAGCAGACCTATCCACAGAGACCTGGAAGGCCAGAAAGGACTGGCATGACATATTCAGAGCATTAAATGAGAAAAATATGCAGCCAAGAATACTATATACCCAGGTAGGCTGTCATTGAAAATAGAAGGAGAGGGGCGCCTGGGTGGCTCAGTGGGTTAAAGCCTCTGCTTTCGGCTCAGGTCATGATCCCAGGGTCCTGGGATAGAGTCCTGCATCAGTCTCTCTGCTCAGCAGAGAGCCTGCTTCCTCCTCTCTCTCTGCCTGCCTCTCTGCCTCCTTGTGATATCTGTCTGTCAAATAAATAAATAAAATATTTAAAAAAGAAAATAGAAGGAGAGATAAAAAGCTTCCAGGACTAACAGAAACTAAAAGAATTTGCAAACACCAAATCAGGTCTACAAGAAATATTGAAAATATTGAGAGAGCCTAAAAGTAACATAGACCAGAAAGGAACAGAGACAAAACACAGTAGCAGTCACCTTATAGGCAATACAATGGCACTAAATTCATATCTCTCAATAGTTACCCTGAATGTAAATGGCCAAATGCCCTAATCAAAAGACACATGGTATCAGATTGGATAAAAAAGCAAGACCCATCGATATGCTGTCTGTAAGAGACTCATAGACCCAAAGACACCTCCAGATTTAAAGTGAGGGGGTAGCGGGTGCGTGGGTGGCTCAGTAGGTTAAAGCCTCTGCCTTCGGCTCCGGTCATGATCTCAGGGTCCTGGGATCAAGCCCCGCATCGGGCTCTCTGCTCGGCAGGGAGCCTGCTTCTTCCCTCTCTCTCTGCCTGCCTCTCTGCCTACTTGTGATCTTTCTCTCAATCAAATAAATAAATAAAATATTTTTAAAATAAATAAATAAAGTGAGGGGGTAGAAAACCATTTACCATGCTAATGGACATCAAAAGAAAGCTGGGGTGGCAATCCCTACATCAGACAAATTAGATTTTAAGCCAAAGACTATAATAAGAGATGAGGAAGGATGCTATATCATACTTAAAGGGTCTGTCCAACTAGAAGATCTAACAATTTTAATATCTATGCCCCTAAAATGGGAGCAGCCAATTATATAAGCCAATTAATAACAAAATCAAAGAAACACATTGACAATAATACAATAATAGTAGGGGACTTTAACAGCCCCCTCACTGAAATGGACAGATCAACTAAGTAATAGATCAACAGGAAAGAAAGACTTTAATGACACACTGGACCAGATGGACTTCACAGATATCTTCAAAACATTCCATTCCAAAGCAACAGAATACACATTCTTCTCTAGCGCAAATGGAAGATTCTCCAGAATAGATCACATCCTGGGTCACAAATGACGTCTCAACAGATACCAAAAGATTGGGATCATTCCCTGCATATTTTCAGACCACAATGCTCTGAAGCTAGAACTCAATCACAAGAGGAAAGCTAGAAAGAACCCAAATACCTGGAGGCTAAAGAGCATCCTCCTAAAGAATTAATGGGTCAACCAGGAAATTAACAAAGAATTTTTTTTTAAAAATTCATGAAACAAATGAAAATGAAAACAAAACTGTTCAAAATCTTTGGGATGCAGCAAAGGCGGTCCTAAGAGAAAAGTATATAACAATACAAGCCTTTCTCAAGAAGCAAGAAAGGTCTCAAATACACAACCTAACCCTACACCTAAAGGAGTTGGAGAAGGAACAGCAAAGAAAGTCTGAATCCAGCAGGAGAAGAGAAATAATGAAGATCAGAGCAGAAATCAATGAAATTGAAACCAAAGGACAGCAGAACAGATCAACGAAACTAGGAGCTGGTTCCTTGAAAGAATTAATAAACTTGACTAAGCCCTGGCCAGATTTATCAAAAAGAAAAGTAAAAGGACCCAAATTAATAAAATCATGAATGAAAGAAAAGAGATCACAACCAACACCAAAGAAATACAAACAATTGTAAGAACATATTATGAGCAACTATATGTCAGCAAATTAGAGAATCTGGAAGAAATGGATGCATTCCTAAAGATGTATAAACTACCAAAACTGAACCAGGAAGAAATAGAAAACTTGAAAAGACCCATAACTAGAAAGGAAACTGAAGCAGTAATCAAAAATCTCCCAACAAACAAAAGCCCAGGGCCAGATGACTTCTCAGGGGAATTCTACCAAACATTTCAAGAATAATTAATACCTATTAATTCTATTCCAAAAATAGAATTGAAGGGAAACTTCCACTCATTTTATGAGGTCAGTATTACTTTGATCACCAAACAAGACAAAGACCCCCTTCAAAAATGAGAATTAGAGACCATCATCCTTGATGAACATGAATGCAAAAATTCTCACTAAAATACTAGCCAATAGGTTCCAACAGTACATTAAAAGGATTATTTACCACGAACAAGTGGAATTTATTCCTGGGCTGCAAGTTTGATTCAACATCTACAAATCAATCAATGTGATACATACATTAAAAAAAGAAAGAATAAGAATCATATGATTCTCTCAGTAGATGCAGAAGATGCAGAAAAAGCATCTGACAAAGTACAGCATCGTTCTTTTTTTTTTTTTTTTTTTTTTTTTTTACTTGACAGAGACAGAGAGATCACAAGTAGGCAGAGAGGCAGGCAGAGAGAGGAGGAAGCAGGCTCCCTGCCTCGCAGAGAGCCCAATGCGGGGCCCGATCCCAGGACCCTGAGATCATGATCTGGGCGGAAGGCAGAGGCTTTAACCCACTGAGCTACCCAGGTGCCCCTACAGCATCGTTCTTAATCAAAACTCTTCACAGTGTAGGACTAGAGGGTACGTATCCCAATATCAAAAAAAAAAAAAAAATCTATGAAAAAACCCACAACAAATAAAATTCTCAATGGGGGAAAACTGAGAGCTTTTCCCCCAAGGTCAGGAACACAGCAGGGATGTGCACTATCACCATTGCTATTCAACATAGTACTAGATGTCCCAGCCTCAGCAATCAGACAACAAAAATAAATAAAAGGCATCTGAATTGGCAAAGAAGAAGTCAAACTCTCACTCTTTGCAGATGACATACTTTATGCGGAAAACCCAAAAGACTCTACCCCAAAACTACTAGAACTCATATAGAAATTCAATAAAGTGTCAGGATATAAAAATCAATGCACAGAAATCAGTTGCATTTCTATACACCAACAACAAGACAGAAAAAAGAGAAATTAAGGAGTCGATCTCATTTACAATTGCACCCCAAACCATAAGATATTTAGGAATAAATCCAACCAAAGAAGCAAAGAATCTGTACTCAGAAAACTATAGAATACTCATGAAAGAGATTGAGGAAGAGGGCACCTGGGTGGCTCAGTGGGTTAAAGCCTCTGCCTTCGGCTCAGGTCATGATCCCAGGGTCCTGGGATCAAGTCCCGCATCGGGCTTTCTGCTCAGCTGGGAGCCTGCTTCCCTCTCTCTCTCTCTCTTTGCCTGCCTCTCTGCCTGCCTCTACATGTGATCTCTCTGTCAAATAAATAAATTAAATCTTTTAAAAAAAAAGAAAGAAAGAAAGAAATTGAGGAAGAAACAAAGAAATGGAAAAAAGTTTCATGCTCATGGATTGAAAGAACAAATATTGTGAAAAGGTCTATGCTACCTAGAGCAATCTACACATTTAATTCAATCTCTATCAAAATACCATCAACTTTTTTCAAAGAAATGGAACAAATAATCCTAAAACTTATATGGAACCAGAAAAGACCCCTAAGAAGGCCAAAAGAATGTTGAAAAAGAAAAGCAAAAGCTGGTGGCATCACAATTCCAGACTTAAGCTCTATGACAAAGCTGTAATCATCAAGACAGTATGGTCCTGGCATAAAAACAGACACATGGATCAATGGAACAGAATAGAGAGCCTAGAAATAAACCCTCAAGTCTATGGTCAACTAATCTTCAACAAAGCAGGAAAGAATGTCCAATGGAAAAAAGTCTCTTCAACAGATGGTGTTGGGAAAACTGGAAGGCCATAGGCAGAAGAATGAAACTGGACCATTTTCTTATACCACACACAAAAATTGAATCAAAATGGATGAAAGACCTAAATATGAGACAAGAATCCATCAAAACCCTTGAGGAGAACACGGCCAGCAACCTCTTCAACCTCAACCGCAGCAACTTCTTCTAGAAATATCGCCAAAGGCAAGAAAGGCAAGGGCAAAAATGGACTGTTGGGACTTCATCAAGATAAAAACTTTTGCACAACAAAGGAAACAGTCAACAAAACCAAAAGACAACCGACAGAATAGGAGAAGATATTTCCAAATGACAGATTAGATAACGGGCTAGTATCCAAAATCTATAAAGAACTTATCAATCTCAACATCCAAAGAACAAATAATCCAATCAAGAAATGGGCAGGAAAACATGAACAGACATTTCTGCAAAGACATCCAGATAGCCAACAGACGCATGAAAAAGTACTCAACACTGCTCGGCATCGGGGTAATACAAAGCAAAAACCTCAGTGGGATATCACCTCACACCAGTCAGAATGGCAAAAATTAACAAATCAGAAATGACAGACGTTGGTGAGGATGCGGAGAAAGGGGAGCCCTCTTACACTGTTGGTGGAATGCAAGCTGGTGCAGACACCCTGGATAACAGTATGGAAGTTCCTCAAAAAGTTGAAAATAGAGCTACCCTACAACCCAGCAATCTCACTACTGGGTATTTACCCCAGAGATACAAATGTAGTGATCCAAAGGGGCATGTGTACTCAATGTTTATAGCAGCAGTGCCCACAATAGCCAAACTATGGAAAGAACCTAGATGCCCATCAACAGATGAATGGATAAAGAAGATATTATACACACACACACACACACACACACACACACAATGGAATATTATGCAGCCATCAAAAAATGAAATCTTGCCATTTGCAGCAACATGGAAGGAACTAGAGGGTATTAGGCTAAACGAAATAAGTGAATCAGAGAATGAAAAGTATCATATGATCTCATTGATAGGAGAAATTTGAGAAACAAGACAGAGGATCATTGGGGTAGGGAGGGAAAAATAAAACATGACAAAATCAGAGAGGGAGACAAACCATAAGAGACTCTTAATCTCCAGAAACAAACTGAGGGCTGCTGGGTGGAGGAGGGTGGGAGGGATGGGATGGCTGGGTGATGGACACTGGGGAGGGTACGTGTTATGGTGAGCGCTATGAATTGTGTAAGACTGATGAATCACATACTTATACCCTCGAAACAAATACTACATTACATTTTAATTTTTTTAAAAATGTGTGTATGTGTTTGGATGTATGTGTGTGTGTGTGTATAAACAGATGTATTAAGGAAATATCCAGAACAGGTAAATCTATAGACACAACGCAGATGAGTTGTTGCCAGGGACAAAGGGGAGGGGCATGAAGAATAAATGCTTATTGGGCAAGAGGTTTCCTCGGGGGATAAGGAAAATATTTTGGAACTAGACAAACATTACATAACATTGCAAATGTACTAAATGCCACTGAATTTTTCACTTTGAAATGATTAGTGGTATATTATGTAAATTTCACTTTAATTTAAAAGAAAAAAGAAAATACTGGTTTCCTTCCCTAAATCTCATCTTTTCCATACACACACACACACACACACACACATATACACACACAGATACACACATATGGATATATAATCTCTATAAATTTCTGGATTATAACCCAAAGTATAAAATAAATATCCATGTGTCCATACTGATGCAAATAAGTGATTGAATTGAAAAATAAATGAATAGGGGAGAAGAGACAGATTCTCATGCAAAAGAATTTCAAAGAGTTTATGTAGCTACTCCCCCACCTCAAAGAGGTGGAGCTTAACTGCCCCCTCCTTAAGTGTGGGCTGCACATGTCAGCCTCCTTCCAAAGAAAAGCACATTAAAAGGGGTCCAAAGAAGTAACTTTATTGTGGAATAAACCTAGAAACACAATCTTAACAGAATGGTCAAGGTAACATCACAGTGAAAAGCCATGTTGATGACATATGCCCCCCAGTATGTGACGAGAAGCACACTTCACCTCTGTCGTCTTCCTCCCCCAAAACCCATAAGCCCAGCCTGGGGTAAAGTAAAGAGTCGTGTATCAATGTTGGTGCCTCAGTGGTGGGAAAGGGACCCTGCTAATGTGAGACATTAACAACCGGGAAAACTGCGGGAAAGGTGCATAGGAACTCTGGACTATCTTTGCAATTTTTCTGTAAATCGATAACTATTCTAAAATAAAAGGTTTTTTGTTTTTTGTTTTTTGTTTTTACAAAAGGCAAAGGCAGAACCTTAATATATAAATATAAATACTATCATAGGCATTCATATACACATGCATGTGTGATACATTCGTGCTTCCATATGCACAGAATATTCTAGAAACCATAACACCAGAGGCCTCTGACAGGATCAAGGACAGAGGAGGCCACTGTATACCCTTTTCTACCTTTTGAATTTTCTTTTTTTGTTTTTAAAGATTTTATTTATTTAACAGAGAGAGATCACAAGTAGGCAGAGAGACAGGCAGAGAGAGAGGAGGAAGCAGGCTCCCTGCTGAGCAAAGAGCCCGATGCGGGGCTTGAGCCCAGGACCCTGGGATCATGACCTGAGCTGAAGGCAGAGGCTTAACCCACTGAGCCACCCAGGCGCCCCATACCTTTTGAATTTTCAATATCAATGATTAACAAGCCAATGTTCTATGATGACTTCAGCAGCACATACAATGAAACTGCAATGGTGATCAGCACGGCCCCTGAAGAAGCACAAATGCAAACTTGTGAAGCGTTCCCCATTTTTTAGAGTTTAGTGGGTATACAGAGAGTTTCAGTTTTAGAAGATAAGAAAGTTCTAGAGATCTGTTGAGATCTGTTGCACAGCACTGTAAGCATATTTAATACTACTAACTGTACCCTTAAACATGGCTAAGATGACAAATGTAATGTTCTATGTTGTTTACCAAAATAAAAAAAAAGAAAGTATGCTGAAGCAAAAGTACCAAAATGTTAACATCCATACAGGGATGGCTATGCAATTTATCTAAATAATTACATTCTAGCATTTTCTGCATATTGGAAAAACTAAAATCTCAGGCAAAGGATTTGGCATGTACAAAGTCCCTGAGGCAGGATGAAGCCCAGCCAGTGTGGGCCAGAGACAGGGAGCAAAGGACAAGGTGGCACAGGATGAGAGAAGAGGGTGGGGACTTGATCATACAGCCACTGGAGACAACATCCTTCCCGCACATTCCAGAGGCTCCCACCCCTGCCAGTCTAAAGGCTCTTCCTTCCTCAAGCACTGACAGGGTTCCTGAGTCTGCTTCCAAATCGCCCCGCGCCAGCCAGGCCCAGACTCTGCTCATTCCTGAACATGACAAGCTCATTGTTCCCCTTCTCCTAAAGGCTGCTTTTCCCTCAAGAGGCAGTCCTGTGGGCCGATCCCCCAAGGCAGATCTCACAAAGACGCGACTGTCTGGGCCACTGGTCCTGGCTCAGCAGAGCAAAATCCTCACCTGATCCTCCAGCCTCCACATCAAAGAAGACATCAAAGCTCCTGCCAGCCATCTGCACACAACACGTAGCCCAGCCGGGAGCGGGCATGGCTTTCCTGGACACATTTTACCCTCAGAGGCAAGGGGGGAGGTGGAGGAAGGACACTAGGCACTAGCTGGATACCCAGCAAGAGGAGCGCCAAGCTACGGGGTGGTATCACTTCCTGTGCCCACAGCACTTTACAGTGCACAGCACACCACAACGGAGACAGGGCCAGTACTGCCATGTGCACCAGAGGTAGGGAAATGGAATCAGAGCAAGCCAAGGTGGCACAGCTGGCCAGAGGGCCTGGAGCCTTGAGATCCCTGTCTGGTGCCCCTCCCAGGCACACAAGGAGCTTTCCACCCCAGGAGCGGCAGTCTGACCAATGAAGACACCAGAGCTAGATCTCCCAACTGTGTCACTTGGTAGCTGCGATCTTTGGGCAGACAGTGGCCTCCTGACCTTGATCTCCCAAGAGTGTCAAGTGCCGTGTCTGGCACGTGGTAAATAGTCAACAAGTGGTAGCTCTTCTTACCATGACACCCTAGAAACCACCCATCAGAGCGTTGTTACTTAACAACCAACTCCCCTACGGCAAGGAACATGGCATGGGCTGAAGCAGGAGGGCTGAGGGCAGCAGAGCACCGCCCCCCAGGCAGGCCCAGCTGTGGTGGGCTGCCCTGAGCCTCAGGGAGGACCCTCTGGGATGGACCCCAGCCCCACCCTAGGCTTGCCATCATGGCTGTGATGAAATGCGAGGCAGCAGGAGCCAGGGACCTGGGGTCCAGCACCCACACTGATAGAACATGCCATGTTATGTGTGAGTCACTTCCTCTCCATGCTTTGTGTGTTTTTTCATCAGCCAAATGAAGAGTCTGAACTTAATGAAACTGAAGTTCCCTTCAAAATAAGGTCCTATGATGTATTTTATACCCAAATTCCTCCAAATGAAAAGCTAGGTAGATAGAGATAGATGGATGGGTGTGTGGATGGGTGGGTGGATGA